>NW_028317813.1:9315757-9618787 GCF_062004578.1 Staurois parvus
CCCAGCCATGGCACCTCCTGCCTGGAGTCTGCATGTTCTCCCTGTGCCTGTGTGGGTTTCCTCCAGGTACTCCGGTTTCCTCCCACACTCCAAAGACATGCTGGTAGGTTAATTGGATCCGGTCTAAATTGGCCCTAGTATGTGTATGTATGAATGTGAGTTAGGGACCTTAGATTGTACGCCCCTTGAGGGTTAGGGACTGATGTGAATGTACAATATATATGTAAAGCACTGCGCAAATTGACAGCTCTATATAAAGAACCTGAAATAAATAAATCTGTATCATGTGATCAGCTTTGCCCAATCACAGCTAATCACAAGACACTGAATGAATCAGTTTCATTCAGTAACAATGATTGCAAATATCAATGAAATACATTGGTATTAGCAAGCATAATGTGTTAGGAAAAAAATCACTTGCCCAGAGTAGTTCAATGCTACAATGGTAATATTGTATTGCTTTGGTCACAATGTGCTGAAAAATAAAAATAGTAAAAAAAAAAAAAAAAAAAATTTAATAAAAATAGAAACATTTGAAAAAGAAAAAAAAAAAAAAAAGTGTAGCAGAATAAATTTTTACCTAAATTTATGAAGAAATGTTTATTGGCAAAATTTTACAACAGAAACGAAGAAAAGTGTGTTTTTTTTTCCACAAGTTTCAGGTGTTTTATTTAGCAAAACAAAAAAACTCAGTGGTGATTAAATACCACCTAAAGAATGCTCACTTGTGTGAAAAAGAAATGATAAAAATTTCATATGGGTACAGTGTTGCATGACTGCGCAAATGTCAAAGTGTGGCAGCGCTGAAAGCTGAAAATTGGCCTGGCCAGGAAGGGGGTAGAAGTGCCCGGTATAGAAGTGGTTAAACCCTGGTTCACACTGATGCAGTGAGGAAATCTCAGCGCATTCATTGCGAATTCCGCACCGCATCAGAATCGCACCCCGTTCATGCGAAACGCTGCGGGTGTGTATGTTAACAACACCCCGAAAGTGGTCCCCAAAACGCGGTGCAATGTGCAGAATCGGATTGCATGGGTGTGAATACCGACGCGATCCGATGTTAGTGCAGACCGATGCAAATCGATTCTAGCACGGACCAAAAAAAAGGGTCCTGCACGTTTTTGGTGCAGTGTGATTGGAGCCATACAAAATGTATGGCTCCACTCGCACCGCACACAAATCGCATGTGATTTGCACAGGAATGCGGTGCGGTTCCTGTGTGAATCATATGTGATTTACTGCACCGCGTGTATGTGAACCCAGGCTAAAGGACAGGTTTTTGCAATTTTTGCTTTTCTTTCATAGAAACAAAAATAATAATTGGGATCCATTTCCATAGAGAGGATTTCAACCTGTACAAAAGCTGACTTTTGAGTACTATTATACAGGGCTGGCAAAATCCCAGGAGCCGGGTAGCCAATACTCCTTAGCCATTTCCCATTGCCCACTGTGGTGCTTTAAAGGACAAGTTCACCTTTGGGAACAGGTTAGGGTTCATGTACACTGCAGCTGATAAACTGACGTTCAGGAGCTTTTCTGCATTATATTCAGCAGCCCCTGAACTCACCCTAATGTTTTCCTATGTGTCCATTTACACACAGTCGTTTACAGGCAGTTGAGTTTAGTGTCTTTTTTTGAATGAACCAAACTTGCATTCAGGAGTAGATTTTATCAGCATTTCAAACACCAACCACTTGTAAACACAGCTAACTGCGTTTATAAGCATTTGCGTTTAGAAGCATTTTTAACTGTTCCATATCCAGATGCTGTCCAGATCCTTCATCATGAGAAATGCATGGAAAGTGTTTTCCATGTATTCAAATGGACCCGGTACACCAGCGCAGTCAGTTCCAGGTTTTGCGTGAAGGAACAAATGGTAGAACGTGCTGCATTATGCTCATGATGGGATCCATAGTGAATCCATAGTGAATACAACCAGAAAAGACAGGTAATCTCATCACATACTGCTCTCTCTGCTTCTATGTTCTCAGTTTCTCTCAAAATGTCTGAAACAGTTAATTTTCTACTGTTTTTCAGTGCATTCTGGGCATTTTGGAAGGTCTTCTGAGGTGATGTTAAAAAAACACTTCTAAACATAACCTCATAAAAGGTGTTATGCAAACCTGGCTAAACAGACATTTTTTGACCTACGTTTTCCAGTCAGTTTCCATCATTCAGAAGAGTTTTCCAAACATCCCGGGTACATGGAGCCTTACATGTTTCCCCTGCTGCTGCCTTTTCCTGACCCGCTGCCTCTAGTGACAGCAATCCAGAGATCTTTTCTCCAAACTGTCACAATAAAAAGTGGCCATGCCAGACTTTGCCACGTCATTCATTTATAGAGTTCTATGAATGGGGGTTCCACAAGTACCAACAGCCCTTGCAGCTGACGGCTTGTAGTTTTCAGTTTACTACCAGAGCGCTGTTGAGCATTCTAGGTAGTCCATTGTTTTTTCCTGCCAGAGTGTAATTGCCTGCTTGTACGAGGTATGACCAGACAGCTTACACTGACCATCTGCAGGAGTCCTGCACTGCACCCACAATTTGCTGATTGCGCGAGCAATACGTTGCAGGCTCCTGGTTAATAAAAAAAAAAAAACAAAACAAAAACACAAACACACCAACTGTAAAAAGATGTGTATTTATTTATTTATTTTAAAACAAAAAAAAAGTGAACTTAACCTTTGAGTCTTAAAACCAGAGGTGGTGTCTCAAACACGAGATTGGGACAGTGGGTCAGGGCTCAAAAATCACAAAGAGACAGAGCGGCTGGTGAACGCTTGGTCAATTTGTTGGGAGCGTCCTTTCAGCGCACAACTTCAGACCCCCATGGACATGTATATGTAAGCAGCTGAGCATTAACCTCCTCGGCGGTATGATTCTTTCCGATTTTTTGTGCTGAAAGCGGTACCATTTTTTTGCATGGAAATATGTAGTTTTTTATTGTACGCTGTAATTTTTAGGAATAACTCACTGCAATCTGTCCGAAGAGTCTAGTAAACATTCCGGATATGATAAAACTTGAAACACAAAATCATAAATTATAATTTAATAAATAATCATAAAAAATATAATAATAAATTTAATTCAATAATATAATCAAACCAAAAACACTGAAATTTGAAATACAGAGGCAAATTCGCACATCGCTGAGCAAAGTCGCAAAATCGTTTTCAGTGTCTGATGACGAATTTCCCCACGAATAATCACTCAATTCTGCAAGTGGTTCTGATTTACTATCGCTGTTCTCTAGCTGGTCTAAAACCGCTTTTGACGTAAAGGGATGCTTTTTGGACGCCATGGACTTTTCTAAGTTTCCAGGCAGAAAGAACAGTCAAAATGCAGGCAGGGCACAGGACAAAGCAGTAGGGACAAAATATATGTGAAATGCATTGAAACAGCAATGACAGCAAAAATTACATTTTTAAAAAATTTCAAATTTCCCGCCGGTTCTGGCGCCCGTACGTCCCGACGTCACAGGGACTGGAACACGGTAGCCGGATGCCGGCATCGGCCGGAGGAGATGGTCGGGGACACTGCAGTGGACACATCGCGGGAGCGGACAAGGTAAGTGCTGCAGGGACCCCCTGAGCAACGCCGCATGGTAAGCCCGAGTGTAGCTCGGGGTTACTGCTCTTGGTACTCAAATTTTACCCCGAGCTACACTCGGGAAAACCGCTAAGGAGGTTAATATGCAGGACCTTGCAGTTCATACTTGTTGGTAGATCTAAGGATCATCACCATATAGAACACAATCTGATTATAGACATCTCCTTTTGCGTTATCAAAACTATATTACAAAATTGGTTTCAGGACAAAAGGATAAAACTAAACCATCCATTCAACTACTATTAAACCAGACAGGTCCTTGTATTACATGTTGATGGTAGATCTAAATGGAGATTGTACACTGTATGATCAGCCTAAAGGACATTGTACACTGTATGATCAGCCTAAAGGACATTGTTGCCTCTCCTTTTAGGCTGTAAGCTCTTAGGAGCAGGCCCCCCTAACACTCTTGTACTGAACTGTAAGGGCCCATTCACACTGCCCTGGACAGCTGCCGCACACTAAAGCTAGGTTCACACTTGTGCTGCACCACGAGCCGTGTTTCGCACTGACACAGCAGCCCCATTCATTTCAGTGGGCTCCAATGCCTCCTGAAAACGCTGCCTGCATGGAAACCACAAGTGCAGTGCGGTTCCCACTGCAGGAAACAGCATTGCAGTTTCCAGTGCTTGGGGGGGTGTCATTAGGATTGATAGCACCTCCTAAAGGCACCCCAAGGGCAATCACCCACACAGGTGTGAACCTAGCTAAACCACAGCATCTGTCTTTTCCAGCTGCAGTGAGCTTGTGGTAGGTGATGGGATGAGTGCGATTCAAGGCATCAAACAACTCCCTTTTTTTTTTTACTCCACTTTATTTGAAGTGTACAAACGGACACTTCATTCATATAACTGAACAGCACCACAGGGCGTTGCGCTGCTGTACAGCAACGTGTGCTCCTGTCCTGTATGCTGTGATAAAAACGCAGCATATCTAAATCTTATGGGCAGCACAGTGGCTAAATGGTTAGCACTTCCGCCTGGCAGTACTAGGGTCGTCAGTTAGGGACCTTAGATTGTACACCCCTTGAGGGTTAGGGACTGATGTGAATGTACAATATATATGTGTAAAGCGCTGCGTAAATGGATGGCGCTATATAAGTACCTGAAATAAATAATAAATCTTATCGCAGCGTACTGCGGCACAACTCTGGCCTGCATTGCACTCTAAATACGACAATTGTTTTTCGCATGTCCTAGCATTGACTGGTGTTCTTGCAGTGCGGTAATATTTAGGTCATCACACTATGAAATGGCCCTAACTGTATCTATACTGTCTCCCTTTAGGTCTCATGCACACTGAACTACACACACAGGAAAAAAAAAAAAAAAAACCATGCCACTTTGAGACCTTTCAGTTTTTTTCTTTCTGGCTCTAAACACTCCTCCATGTTAACCTACATGCCCATGCAGGTGTTTACAGACAAAAAAAAAAAACCCTACAGCATCACTTGCGTTTACAGGAGAGAAGTGTTCAAGCAAAACAAAAAAAAAAAAAAAAAAATGCACTTAAACATGTTACTGCATTTTAATTGTCAGGATTAATATCCTAGCCAACAGAACACTCGAATGCACATAACTGCTTGTGAAAAAACAACTTTTTTTCTTTTAACAGTAAAGAAAAAAAAAAAAAATGCAACCATTTTTTTTCAGCTTCTTTTCTCCTGCAAGAAGAGGTTTCCAAAGGAGCAATGTGTGCATAAAGCCTTATTCTCTAAGGTGCTGCACAGACTGTTGGCACAATATAAATCCAGAAAAATATTACGATTAGCCTTAATTCACACAGCCATAAAAAAAAAAAATGCACATCCAAGTGTTTTTGAACTACGGATCTGAACACAGCTGCATTGTTTTCTATGGAGCCATTCACAGAGGTGCATCAATATGCACTGCATTCAGATATGTAAAACAATCTGTCAAAGAACATGTGATTTTTGGGCTTACACATCTAATATGCATTTGTACACATGTAAACAAAAAGTAAAAAAATAAGTTATCATAAAAACAAATTCTGTACGCATCTTTACGCACTTAGGTTTCATTCCCACCTGGACATTTTGAATTGCGAGCAGAACTGCCACGATTCTGCCCGCAATTTCAAAATGCTCTTCATAATAGACAAGTCGCACAATGTGAATTTCAAATGCTATTTTAATGCCAGCTAAAAAGCACGAGCAGCTGAAGTGCGATAAAACACGCTGTAATCCCAGCGAACCACATCTCATGAAGCTTGTCGCCCAAAAAGGAGCAGGCGCTTCTTTTGGGTAGCATGTTTCATGCGATGTGGTTTGCAGCGCCACAATTGTGGCAGAAGTGAACCGCGTTTTTAGGTGCCATTAAAGTAATGACACTTGAAATTCACGTTATGCGATTTGTCATTTTTTGCAGTGTTATGAAGCCACCCGTGATATAAAACATCCAGCTGTGAATGGAGCTCTAGCCTGGGTTCACACTGCAGCTTGCATGTGAAATCGCACAGGAACTGCACCACATTCCTGTGCGGTGCCATTTGATCCTGTTCATTTTGAATGGGCTCAAATCACACCAAAAATGCAGGCACTTTTTTTTGGAGCTACATCGCAACCACATCGCATGGTCATTTTATACCATGCCATCCGGGGCAGGCAACGCACACTGTGATTGGGCTGTTAACTTTGTATTGACACCCGCAGCGGACTCCCAATGCGCTGCAGGAAACATGCAGGAATCACTGCACTTCCCACACCCCGTATGTGTGAACCGGAACTTATACACATGCGTTTTATTGATCATTGCGCAGGAACTTTTCTCCTAGAAAAAACACATGTGTAATAAGATCAGGGACATTTTTACAGCCGTGTGAATGAAGATTGTGCCTGGCGATCTGTAGGGGATAGTGGTCACAGCGCTTTTTTAGAAAGAGAGTTGCAGGACGTTGATGCATGCTACCTTCGGCGACCTGTTGTAAAGAGCAGAATTGAGGTGGGCCCCCAAAAACGTGTGAAGGGCCCCCACATCCTGGCCATGGTGACATTGCTGGGGCCTGGAGATGAAAGTTTCCCAGAGTAAGCCATGATGAAGAGGAGTGGATGGAGGGACAAAGGCCGCCCCTCTCCAGCACTGTTCCCGACCCTAGGAGGCCAGGCGGGACACACCGCACCCATGGCCCCAGAGCCCGCACTCTGTGTCTGGCCATCACATCCACCATCTTCCCGTCCCACCCAGCCCGCCTCTCTCACCTCTACAGCGGCCGGGTCAGGCACAGCCCCATCTCCCCCGGTCAGCAGATGCAGCGCGGGCCCTCCCTCTCTCTTTCTCTTCCCGGTGTGCAGCTCCGGCCTCCCGCGGCCCGATTCACTCCATGCCCCGGCTCAGCCGGCCCACTGCTCCGTCCGTCTCCAATGTCGCCGCTTCCTGTGCTTCTTCTTCCCCCTCCCAGGCAGCAGGCCGCTCCGTCCCTCTCCCTCTCTGAGCACTAGGGCGCCATCTTCCTGCCCGCTCTTGCCCGGAGAAAAAATAGTCCAGACGAGCCGGGCTCTCGGCGATGGGAAGCGCTCAGGCCTCAGGAACCCCCCCGGCACTCACACAGAGGAACAGTACGGCTCCGGAAGCTGGGGGGGGAGGCGGCGAAGAGGGCGGGGCCTGTGTCGGTGTATCCGGTACGAGGATTCCGTAGCGCTCTTTGCTCGCCTGGGGTCTTTATTTAGAGCCGCAGCGGCGGCGGCGGAGGAGGGATACGCGCGACCGCTCGGGATGTGACACTGAAGTGACGCGGCTCCGCACAGGATGCTTCCGCCGTCACATTAACCGTCTCCGCGCCGGAGCCCAGAGGGGAGCTAGCACGTGGGAAGCAGAAGGGGGAGGAGAGGTGTCCTCCGGGACTGAGGAGGAGGAGGAGGGGAGTAACAATAACAACACCGACACATACAGGCCCAGTCCTTGTCCGTGTACACCGTCTATTGTCTGACCGGGGACCAGACTAACTTTCACTTCTCCTGTCCTAGACGGGAACAATGAACTGTGCCTAGTCTGTGATCTCAGAGCCCTCACTGTATGCACGGCCCGACAAATCCTTCGCCTTCATTTTCCTAGTCGGCCTATTCACGCTGTACCGTGTCATTTACCTGCCCAAAATGTGCGTTCGCCCTCCAACTTGGTATTAATTTTACACATGTAAACGTTGGTTTAACCACTGGCCGAACAGGTAACGGCAGCAAGGAGGGTGCGCCTTCACTACTTTAGGACCAGGCCTTTTCTGATTCTTTTCTTTTACGTGTAAAGATCTGTATTTTTGCTAGAAAATTACTTCGAAACCCCAAATAATATATATATTTTTTAAAAGCAGAGGCCCTAGACCGCTAGGGTGTCAAACTGGTGGCCCTCCAGCTGTTGCCAAACTACAAATCCCATGAGGCATTGCAAGATTGACAGTTACAAGCATGACTCCCAAAGGCAGAGGCATGATGGGAGTTGTAGTTTTGCAACAGCTGGAGGGCCACCAGTTTGACACCCCTGCATGATATAATGATGTGTGGTGCTTTTTCTTTTTTTATGTTGCATGGTATTTGCGTTGTAGTTTTTAAAAAGCATTTTTTTAATGCACAAAAGACAATATAATACCTGATTGTTAAAATATAAAAGATGATGTTTACCTGAGTAAATAGATACAAAACACAATTTAAAATTCTACACTCCTCCGCAACAATGCTTTAAAAGTCTTTATAGGCTGCCATTTTTGATTTACACAGCAGGTCTGGTGCTAGAATTACTGCCCTCCATCTGATGTTCGCGGTGATACCTCGCGTTTGTGGTGTGATCGCTGTTTACATATGCATAAGGTGGTGGGAGTGGGGAGGCATTCCTACCTACTACTTGTAAAAGCTATCCAGTAGCTAATTAACCACTAGGATTGCTTTTAAAAAAAAAGACAGCCGGCTGAAAAAAACAATACCAGGAAGATGCCTGCAGAAGTGGTTAAAGTGTAGCTAAAGTCCCATTTTTGAAAACTGAACAGGCAGGCTTTTTATGGTAGAAGATACATGTAATGTTCCATCTGAAGCAAAATATACATACCTGCCTGCTCACTGTCTTCCTACACACTCTAACTCACATCTTCAATCTTTCCCTCATTTCTAGCATCTTCCCCCTCTTTCTAAAACATGTTACCCCCATACTTAAAAAGCCCTCATTGGATCCTACCAATCTTAACCTACACCCCATCTTCTTGCTCCCCTTTTCCTCCAAGCTCCATGAATGCCTGGTTTACAACCAACTGAGCGACCCTCTCACTAAAAAGTACCTTCTTGATCCCCTTCAGTCTGGATTTCACCCTTAACACTCCACAGAAACTGCTCTGAACACACAAACAATTTATTAACTGCTAAAACCAATGGACGCTATTCTATACTCTTACTTCTTGACCTTTCAGCTTCCCTTGATATGGTTGACAACCCCCTCTTTCTTAAAAAACACATTTTTTGTGGTCTCCATGATTGCACTGTTCGCTATTCTCAACTTACCTATCCCACTGCACCTTCAATGTCACAATTCTACCTCTACCTCTCCTTTTTTAATTCTATTTATTTATTGCAAGTACTTCTATAGCACCATCAATTTACGCAGCACTTAACACACACACACATATATTGTACATTCACATCAGTCCCTAACCCTCAAGGGACGTACAATCTAAGGTCCCTAACTTATACTCATACATACACATACTAGGGCCAATTTAGACAGGATCCAATTAACCTCCTTTAACTTTCTCCATCTAGGTCCCCCCAAGGTTCTGTTATTGGACTTCTCCTATTCTCGATCTACACCTCCTCCCTGGGTCAGCGGATAGCCTCCATGACTTTCAGTATCATTTCTATGCTTATGGAACCCAAATCCATCTCTCTACCCCCCCTCCTAACCCCCCCCAGCTCACTTCATCAGTCTCCACACATCACTAATTTACTAAGACTTATCAGTCTGGATGTTACACTTCTTCCTCAAACTCAATCTATCCAAAGCCAAGCTTAAAATATTTCCTCCCCCACGTGCCCCTTCCTCTGATGTCTCTGTCAAGATCAATGGCTATCCACTTTACCAACCGTTTAGTGTCTGCTACCCCTCTCTGCCAATCCCTCCACTGGCTTTTGCTCACCCAATGAATTAAATTCAAAATGCTAACAACTTACAAAGCCATCCAAAACTCTGCCTCCAGCTACATCACTAAACTAGTCTTAAAATACCAACCAAATTATTCTCTTCATTCCTCCCAAGACCTCCTGCTCATTAGCTCCATTACCAACTTCTCCCATTATCCCCCCAGGACTTTTCCAAAGCCTCTCCCATCCTCTGGAACTCCCTTCCCAAATCTGTCCAGCTATTGCCTACTCTTGTCTACTCTTAGGTGATCCCTGAAAACCCTTCTCTTCAGAGAAGCCTAACCTGCCTACAACTAATACTGTACTTTTATTTTCTCCATCAGCTCATCCCCAACTGCTGGTATCTTTTATATCACTTCACTCTCCCTTTTAGATTGTAAGCTCTAATAAGCAGGGCCCTCTGATTCCTCCTGTACTGAAATGTATTGTAACTGTACTGTCTGCCCTCATGTTGTAAAGCGCTGCGCAAACTGTTGGCATTGTATAATTAAAAATAAAAATGTAAGCTGAACTGTGCATGCACAGCTCGGTTTACATTCCAACACAGTGACAGTGTTCAGGGATAACTGCACTCTTGTGCAGGAGTGACCTCATCCCATGTAGCCTGGCACCCAGAAGAGACCAGGTAGAAGATGCCAGCGAGGGACATCAGACTGTTGAAGGGAGGTAAGTATTGCGGAGTTTAGTGCCACTTTAACACTCGTACACCATACATACATCCTTAGCAGCTGAGGGTTCTGTGCTGAGAGCACACTGATCTAGCTGTCAAGAGAGCTCCCTGTCTCTAGTAATGATCAATGGTTGGCAGGACAGATCCTGATCAAGTGACAGCAAATCACAGTGGTCACGTAATTAGGCAGTCCTTACAATCAAAAATTATGATTGTATTTTAACTATTGACCAAAATACATTTCCCCCGCTGTGTCATATTGAACAAATGGATTGCTGGCTGTAGATCAATTATTTCTATTGAAAGAGATTGACCAGAAAATAAATCATTCATTTATCATAGCATATGACCACCATAAGGGCTGAACAAAATATTTCCAAAAGAAATTCCATTTAAGCTAAACAGCAAGGCTGGCCGAATCTCTGGCTATGGCTATTGCCATCTGAGCATTAGCTGACAGTTTTCTTTTCAGTTATCTTCCATTTTCAGTGTAAAGCATGTCAGGAAAGAGGGTGCCAATAGGGCCACCCGTGGCGTGAATTTTGTCCAGGTCATCAGGAAATTTGCTCTGTGCATGTTCAGTTTAAATCTGCCTTTAAACATTGTGTCTGTAAAGAAGACAGGTAATACTAACTTTTCTTGCTGTCCCTATCATCAATCACTGCACTGATACAGAGAAATCCTGGAATTGTGTTCTGAAACTGACACTTCCTGGAGTGTCATTCTGCTGTGTCCCTCCACCAACTCTTGAGGTTCCTCACATCAACCCCATGTAACTACAAGACAATGTAGACATGTGGTGGTGAGCTGGAGAAATCACCCATCCTACTGAACAAACAAACATTTTCATGCTGTCTGTAAAGTACCTGTACATACCTTCAATTTGTGAAAAGCCTACATTTCCCCCAAATGTGTGAGACTAATATGCACATTCCTAATTGTTTTCCAAGTCTGCCCCCTATTTCCCAGAGTGAAGCATCAACACCTCATGACCTATTAAGAGCCATTACACTGTGGAATTTTTGCCAGCAATCATGTTGCCTCTACCTTTGTTTGTGGGTTTAAAAGCTGTCATTACATGCACTGGCCAGTGAATACACTGCATTGTTTACTTTAAGCCTGTCTGCATACTGCACTGCATACGGTAGTCGGCATAATATCTTAGATGATGACAGAAGAAGTATGGCATAAGACATCTATCTAAATATAAACGCACAGGCCACTTTATTAGTCACACCTTGCTAATGCCAATAAAATATCCCCCACACCTTTACACCACCAACACTAGCCTGGACCGTTCATACAAGGCAGGATGGATCCATGCTTTCATGTTGTTTTATGCCAAATTCTGACCCTACCATCTGAATGTCGTAGCAACCAGTTTGCCCATTCTCTGACATCACAAGGAATTTTCATCCACACAACTGCTGCTCACTAGATATTTTTTGTAACATTCTCAAAAACTGCTGATCCCAGTATATCGGCAATTTTTTACATACTCAGACCAGCCCGTCTGGCACCAAAACCATGCCACGTTCAAAGTCACTTAAATCCCCTTTCTTCCCCATTCTGATGCACGATTTGAACTTTAGCAAGTTGCCTTCACCACGTCTACATGCCTAAATGCATTTAGTTACTGCCATATGATTGGCTGATTAGCAATTTGTGTTACCAAACAATTGAAAAGGTGTACCTAATAAAGTGACAGGTGAGTGTACATTCTGCTTTTTATAGTTTCTCAGTGTGAGACCACATGAAATGGGATGGCCTGGGCTTAGCTAAAGTTATAGAGCTATCTACTAGAAATTTGTGATCTCCAGTGATTACAGAAATGCAGTGTAGCATACCTCATCATTCCTGGATATTGTTTTTACATTATACTGTCAATAAGTGTAGGCAGTCTGAATGCAGAATAATTTCTGTTACAGCATGTTCATTTCACTTTCATCAGTTTGTATGGTTCAATTGGTAAACAAAGCATGCTTTCCTTAGATTTCCTTGAACCCTGAGAGCAGCTTCAACATATCATTTTGTGCCCAGGGGGCTTCTTATGTCCCCCATTCAAACTACAGTTCACTGTAAATTTGACCCCATGCTACAATCTGATTGTACAATCTTGTTTAGGTTTGCCAACAACTATTCTGCAAGGACCCGTTTGATTGGTTTTAAATTGCATGCTGTTTTTAAATAGACCCAAATACTTCATATATATGCGTTTCTGCTAAAAAAAACAAATGAAGCAAGAGTTCATTCTGTTTGCTGTTTTTTCAGCCCACTTCAGTTGGCAACCATTATTGCCTCACAGCACCAGTTTGGCTCCAGTTGTGGAGTATTCCAATAAGATACATATGGTTTCCTATAAGACTTACTGCTTGGGCTTAGGTGTTACTGCATTCTTGCAATCACTGTAGGTCCACCACTATCCAAAGTGTAAATACAATGAAACTATGTATTACATGTGTATTCCTTTTATGCAGATAAGCTGCATGTACAATAATCATTTAGCAGCACACTAGATACCAGAGTGACAGGTTCCTGCACTACTTAGTTCTGACTTTGATACGACTTCAATGCCACAGAGTGTAAAAAGTCAAATCAAAGTTAGACTCCAAAGTTGCACTGAAAGCCGTGCAACTTTAAAGTCAGGCTAGTGCAGTGGTTCTTAACCTGGGTTCGATCGAACCCCAGGGGTTCGGTGGGTCAGTCTCGGGGGTTCGGCGGAGGTGACCCACACCCGACTCATATGATTTGTTATGACATGCCCCGCTTGTCCATCATTGGCTGCAGGTGGTCACGCAACATCGCTTAGCCCAGTGGTCGGCAAGCCGCGGCTCTTGTGTGCCAGGCACCCGCTCCCCTCCCTCCTCTCGGGCGGCAGGGACTCAAATGCATAGATTGGCCAGTCTCGCTGCCACTCACATCCTGATAGCCAGTGATTGGCTGTCAGGATGGGTGTAGGCGGGGCAGCGTGACGAACGTGAGAGGAGCTAGGCTCCTCTCACAGTCCGCCCTGAAGACCGGAACGGCGCGGGAATACAGCGAGAGGAACGCGCGGAGCAAAGGTAAGTGAATTGACACGGGGGACTAGGGGACTTAATATGGGGGATGAATTAATATGGGGAATGAATTACTATATGGGGGATGAATTACTATAGGGGGGATGAATTACTATATGGGGGATGAATTACTATATGGGGGATGAATTACTATATGGGGGATGAATTACTATATGGGGGATGAATTACTATATGGGGGATGAATTACTATGGGGGATGAATTACTATATGGGGGATGAATTACTATGGGGGATGAATTTTCATACCGTTTGTTACAACATATCTTTGCGAGCAATCCTTTTCGAGGATGCTGGATATAAAGACGAAGAAAAGGAACAGACTTTGTTGCGAAAATGACATGAGAGTGGCACTTGCCAAGGTAATGCCGCGCATTTCTGAACTGGCCTCTGAAAGACAACAGCAGAAGTCACACTGATTTGCGGTAAATATTCATTATTTTGTTTTTGTGTGAAAATCATGTTTTAATGGTTTTGTTCTTTGTTCTTAATGGTTTTGTTCATTTTGTGCACCTATGTATAAATATATACCTATGTTTTGAATTTTAAAAATCATATTTTATTTTTCCAATTAAGAAGGGTTCGGTGAATGCGCATATGAAACTGGTGGGGTTCAGTACCTCCAAAAAGGTTAAGAACCACTGGGCTAGTGTGAACTGAGCCTTACATGTAAATTATTATTCATCTTTGTAGGTCCCAATTGCACTTGTACATGATATTAAAATGCTGCACTTGTTTTAATATGCATTAGAATGTAAATTAGTCATACTATGTTAAAACACATGAAAATTAAATCTAACACACTAAGCAAACCGAAACACTTATGACACCTAAAATATAATTCAACAAACTATAGCTAGGTCACGAAGGACATCTACTCTCCACATCTTCGAAGTTAAAAACAGAGTAATAGGCATTATGATCAAAAAATTGACAATTTTAATTGACTACAAATTTGGCAAGCTTGGATATTCTACTGTGGCTCACAGACTTTTGACTCTTTCTTTGTGACCTCTTAAATGTTTCTAAGCTAGCTTGGTGAGGATGCTGGTCTTTTTCTTTCATTCCAGACATCCTCTCCTCTTTCCAATCCTTTATAATAATTTCCCTGCTCCTATACTCTACTACTGACTGAAAGGCTAAGTTCACACATATTTGAAATTCACTTATGTAGTCAAGGGGCCCTAGCAACAAAGAAAAAAAACTGCAGCTTTATAGTGTTTAATAATTTTATTGTCATACCTGTAGGCTATTTGTACCCACTGGAAGCCTGGCCAAAAACTCCTAGCAACAAGAAAGGATGGGGGGATTGCTAACTGGGAGTTTTTAGGCTAGGCTACTAGGGGGTCCAAATGGCCTACAGGCATGACATTCAAATAATGAACATTTTACAAAGTTGCACAGTTTTTATTAGGTACTGAAGCTTCTTGACTGCATAGACTGTTTTCTAAAAAAGGTGAACTTAGCCTTGAGGGTTTTATCATTTTATGCTGCCAGGGTTGAACCTGACTGGTTCATTTGACCTTCCTTCACACAGGACATGGTGGGGCCGATGCTTTACTTTCTCTAACCGTTTCCATGCTGTGATAGGCATTAGGTCCAGGAGAAAGGAATAGATTATATTTCAGGGGTGCATTCCACGAACCCCTCTGGATTTTGGATGTCTACTTCTCCACCTTAACACACAGGTTATCTGTACCTGTTTTCCTGTATATTGCCTACTAAATATCTAAGGGGACAATTTGATGCTGTTACAACTATAGTACAGCCACTATTCTGAAAGGGTATCTGTTTAAATGTGGGTTTTTTTGGCAAACATAAGTACCATTCACTTTGACAATTACTCATGTAAAGGATGTTGACTCACCCACTGACTTTTATTGCTCTTCTATTGGTGAGATTTCACTGTCAGAATGTCTCATTTTACCCCCTCTGTTACGGAGTCCTGTGGCTGTATTAGGATTCTCATTCTCATTGCAATGTAACATAAATAAAAAATCGCACAGTGAAAAGAACACCTTATTTACAGCCTGCTGGGAGTGGATGAACTGGAAATACAAGTGCAGACATTAAACTTCAGGAAACTGAGAAATAAAGGTGGCCAGTGGATAATGTAACTTGCCAATATCTTGAAAATACTAATATATCAGTTCTGGTTGTACTGACCCTTTAAAGTGTAGTGACCAACAAAAGTCAACTGGCTGAAGCAGGCCCAAAAAATAACCTCTCTTACTATAATCATTAGAGATGATGGCATTTATCATGGGTAGATGAAGCAGTTAGAATATTCATGAATTTTTCAATACTCTTCACCCCTGCATCCCAGTAGAGATTAGATATTAAACCAACACACAACCTACTTTTCAGGCAGATGAGGTCATTTTTTATCTCATCTTCCAATAATCCAGGTGGGCCACAAGATACAATTCTCTGGTTTGATATTGTCTCTGATATCAAACAGTAATTATGCCAATGATATTCTTATGAACACTTCCATCAAAAAAGTATAGGAAGATGGGCACTACCATAGGTGACATGTACCAATGCAAAGAGGGTTTATTCACAGTTTCAAGGGCAACATTAAAATATATGAATTGTACAAATCCTTTAAATAACATGCTTGAGAGATGCCTTAAAGCAAGACTAAATTCTGTGTAATTGAATCACTAATTGAAAGGGGCATGTTCAAAATAATAGCAGTGTGGAGTTCTATTAGTGAGGTCATTCATTCTTTGAAAAACAGGTGGCAATTATTGCCCTTATTTAAGGAAGGAAGGCAGCAAATGTTGTACATGCTGGTTACAGTGCATTTCTCTCTGAAATTCTGAGGAAAATGGGTTGTTCCAGACATTGTTCAGAAGAACAGCGTACCTTGATTGGAGATGGGAAAACATATAAAGAAGTGCAGAAAATGATAGGCTGCTCAGCTAAAATGATCGCAAATGCTTTAAAATGGCAACCAAAACCTGAAAGACGTGGAAGAAAGCGAAAAACTACCATTCGAATGGATAGAAGAATAGCCAAAGTGGCAAAGACTCAGCCAACAATCAGCTCCAGGAAGATCAAAGAAGGTCTAAAGTTACCTGTGAGTACTGTTACAATTAGAAGACACCTATGTGAAGCCAAGCTATCTGCAAGAAGCCCCTGCAAAGTCCCACTGTTGAAAAAAAGACATGCGCTGAAGAGGTTCCAATTTGCCAAAGAGCACATTGACTGGCCTAAAGTGAAATGGCGCAACATTTTGTAGACTGATGAAAGTAAGTGTTCTTTTTGGGTCTAGTGGCCAGAGACAGACGACCCCCAAACACTGAATTCAAGCCACAGTACACTGTGAAGCATGGTTGCGCAAGCATCATGATATGGGGATGTTTCTCATACTACGGTGTTGGGCCTATTTATTGCATACCAGGGATCATGGATCAGTTTGAATACATCAGAATACTTGAAGAGGTCATGCTGCCTTATGCTGAAGAGGAAATGCCCTTGAAATGGGTGTTCCAACAAGACAACGACCCCAAACACACCTGTAAACGTGCAACATCTTGGTTCCAGGCCAACAAGATTGACGTTATGGAGTGGCCAGCCCAATCCCCGGATCTTAATCCAATAGAAAACTTGTGAGGTGACATCAAAAATGCAGTTTGAGGCAAAACCAAGAAATAGGGAAGAACTGTGGAATGTAGTCCAATCATCCTGGGCTGGAATACCTGTTCACAGGTGCCAGAAGTTGGTTGACTCCATGCAACACAGATGTACAGCAGTTCTCAGAAACAGTGCTTATACAACTAAATATTCATTAAGTGATTCAAAGGAAAGCAAAATCTTCAAACATTTTTCAGTTTATATAGTGAATGTTTGAGTTTGTAAAGAAGAATACAAACACTGCTATTTTTTTGAACAGTCTAATATTCACTTTTCTTCAATTTTTTAGAGGAACAACACAAATTTGATCTATTTTTCTTCAGGTTTTGATTTGGAATAGAATGTGTAGTATTCCCAATTAATTTGTGTGTACGGAAATAAAAGCTATTAGAAGGATTTTGAGCTTTATTCTTTTTTCAACACACTGCTATTATTTTGAACACAACTGTATATATATCAGAATTCCATGTAGCAGTGAAGTGTCAACTCCCCCCTAGGATGGGAAGTGATGACAGCCCAGGACCCTGGGCGGTCAGCAGTCTCTGATCAGAGGATATGTCCATACATCTTTGGTACACACACTGGCACACATGATCCTCCAGCTGTAACAGGGAGCTGGCTGGTGACCGAATGGTGTGTCTCCAGAGCTATCTGCCTTCTTCTACACAGCTGGAGCCAATCAATAGGCAGGGGTGTGCTCTGGTTTCAGGGTTAACCCTATGTGAGTAGGATGATCGGGACCTGATGTCTATGAGAGGGAACTGGTGTAGTGCTGGGAGGCCACCTGTCCTCACTGAGACCTGCAACCTGGACTCCGCACCCCGACAGGAGCCATCAAGGGTGAACTGAGCCTAGGAGGATGGCGGGTCATGGATGTGATGGGAGAGGGGCGAACAGTGGTTGGGGTGAGGGGAGCGGATGCTGATTGATCGTGTGGGATGCTGCCACACCATGAATGATCCTTCAGCTGAGGGGAGGTGTGGCAGAGGGGGACAAAGAAAGGACAGAGGAAGATGGCGGGTGTCTAGAACCAGTGTAGCAATGGAGCTGCTGCTCCTTCCAGTGTTCCTCTCAGACTTAGTCCTTTTCTGCAAGCCAGCTGGCAGCTGCTGATCACTGTGGAGTTTTGTAATTCTGTCTTTTTTTTTTTTTGTTTCTGTGTCTGGTTAATATGATTAATTTATATTTGGTTAATATATAGTTTGACATTAATATTGGTGCTGGTGGCATCTTGTGGGAATTATTTTTCCAAATTAAAAGAAATTTAGCAGTTTCATGTATTGTTGATTTATATTTTCTACTGTTTTTAACATTTTTTATTTAATTTCTTTTGGGGGGGGAGGGGGGCGCAAGTGGCTGGTCTTGCCTAGGGCACAAAATAGTTTAGTACCAGCCCTCGGTGGATTAGGTGCAGACTGTTCTTGGACTTAGCTTTTATTTTTGCAAATGATGCAGCAGCTCACTGTAAACTAAAGGCAGCTCCACGAACAGATGGTCAGTGACAGTTGAGAGCTGCACTTTGAGAACCTCAAACTTAAAAAAGGTCCTGTCAATTTGAGATAAATCTTAAAAAGCCCACAAAGGAAATTGAAATCCTACTGTACCACTTCTGAAACAATAGCCAACCTTTTTGTTTTTAAAGGGAAGCCTTGCAGAAAAAAAACACAGTTTAACATAAAAAGTCGATACTAGCAACCTAAAATAAATACCAATATACCCCTAAAACATTTGAACCCCCTTAAAAGGGTCTTTTATTTATGGGGAGGCCTTGTAGCAAAAAAAAAAAAATTTGCTATGGATGCAACAGCAGCTAAAACTGACCACTGACCTCAAATCAACCCACAAGATAAAACACACAAAAGCCCCAAGTAATAAGACAACAAAATAAAAAAGACAGCAAATGGGTTGATTGCCCAAAGACCTAGTTATTATAATTAAACAGTTTTGTAATTGCTCTAATGTCTTCATATGCAGTTTGTCAGCTTTTACTGTCCTTTCCCTACAATAGCTACATCAGTTCTGTGCCCTCCTTTTATAGTGAGGTAGCTGGCTTAACCAAAAGCCCGCCTTTTGACCCTTCTAAGCCTGATGGCCATAGTTTAAAGGCCGTGCAGCACATTATGACTTTAACAAATTTTCCTAGACAAATCTGTAACTAGATTGGGACCACAAATCTCAAGCCTGCAGCATCCAATTTAAAATGGTATTAAACCCAAAAGCAAACACTTATATTGCAGTTTACCAATTCTTTCCTAAGGTTTTCTTTCCTTTATTTTAACCTGATGGCCCTGGTGGTAAGTCTGTTGTTTTTTTTATAACAGAACAAACTCTGCAGCAAATGTAGAGGGTTGAGAGAAACCATTTACCACTGGCAGGTGTGCTTATAATCATCAGCTTTTATTTATTTACAGCATGTAAAAAGTTTGTGTAATTGCAGTATTAGCTGGAGTTTGGCTTCAGTTTGTTAATGTATCTAAATATGCTAGAACATCTAACACTCCCCTCCGCACAGATGGTCAATGCCACTGTCCAAGAATGTGCTCCGTGCTTTGGTTTTGGGTTTAATACTGCTTTAAACCCATGGTGGCAAAAAACTCGAACTTCATCCAGAGTCAAATTTGACCATACTGATGTATGATTCTGAGAAATATGGACAGAAGTCTGTGAACACATTTCTGACATCTGCTTCAGACATGTATGGAGGAAGTTATTTACAGATGAGGGATAGCACTGGGAGGCTGTCATTCACAGAGATCACTGCTTCCACACAGAGAGCAAGGGTCCCTATCTGCACAGTGCTGGTAGGGACAGGCTTTCCTACTCAGGATGTGGCTGTTTTCTAAAGAAAATTAACTGTGAAACCTTCCATACTTTCTGTTCTGACATACCTGAAATATATGAGGGGTGTTCAAGTCAGACCGGGACTTTTGAGTTTATACTGTATAATAAAAGAACAAATTTCAAGGAGTGGAAACTGCATTTATTTTTCGACATACTCCCCTGCTACATTTATATACCTATCCTAGCATTTAACTAATGCCTGGAAAGCTTTGGAATTGAAAGATTTTCACTGCGCCTGAACCAGGACAGCCTGCTTCACTTCGTCATCCTTGTGCTCACTGTTCCCACAGAAAGATTCATCTCAATATCACGACAGCTTATGCGTCGATTATCCAGGATCAGGTGTTCCACGTACTAAAATGTTCACAGGACTGATTGCTGTGGATTTGGAACCACCATGGCCAGGATCATCACTGACATACCTACGGACGTACGGCCACCTTTGAAACGTTTACGCCATTCAAATGTCTTACTGCGGCTGAGCGTCTCATCACCGTACTGTGCTTGAAGTCTTCTGTAGAAATCTGTGGGTTTTATACGTTCGTTCACAAGAAACGTCATCACCACGTGTTGTTCATGCATGCACTAACACTGTTGTCTGCCATCTTGATTAACTGTCACTGGACTGGCGGACCACTAATGTCAGAAGAAACCATCAGTTTTTGTTTTTTCTGTTGTTATTCGTTTTATGATTATTAATGAAAATAATTTTGTTGATTAGAGGAAGAGCATATGAAAAAAACGATCTGCCATGTGTATCAAACATGCTTGGTACCAGAGGCGGACTGACCATTTGGAAACTCAGGCACTGCCCGAGGGCCCGGGGTCAGTAGGGGGCCCCATGAGATGCCCCTGGTACCTTTTTCATAGGCTTTTTTGAGTTTGGGCAAGGACACGGGCCCCATGATCCCCTATTGCCCGGGGGCCCCATGAGTTGTCAGTCCGCCCCTGCTTGGTACACTACACTTTTATAACCTTTTACTTAAACCTTGCTACAACTTATTGATCATGTTAATGCACCATTAGCTGTAGGTATAATAATTACGAATACTCAGTTCAAAGGGATCAATATAATAACTATTGTGGCAACTTTCATATTGTCGGGAATGAACTGAGCATAGTGATGGAACGTGTGCCTTTGTTCTTTAGAGTAGTTTATTACTCCCTCTAGTGGGCAAATTTTGGTAATGCAACAAAATAGACTGCTGGTCTTTGAGCGCGGTACTTACATGAGGCTGAACTGGCAATGAACACTAAAGCAAGAACATTGTTTATAAAGGTCTTTTCAAATGAGCATCTTCCATCCTGATCAGTAGGATATCCTAGTTATGGAGAAAAAAAAACAGAGCCCATGTTAGGGCTATTAGACTATAAGCTCTTATGAGCAGGGCCCTGTTAACCCTCTTGTATTTTATTGTATTGTAACTTTACTGCCTCTGTTTAGATTGTAAAGCGCTGCAAAAACTGTTGGTGCTATATAATTCCTGTATAATAATAATGAAGAGCAGGCAGATGTAAATAGATGTGCATTGTTGTACATCATTTACTTCTGATCCATTTCATTTAGGTAAAAAACAAATGGATAAGGATGCAAAATGGGGGGCACATGGCCATAGACTAAAAATGAGCTTCAGTTCTATGATGCATCACTAGGGGGTCACCAACAGGATGAAAGAGGTCCTAATTCCCCCATATAGATCTTTAGTTACACCTCATTTAGACTACTGTGTCCATTCCTGGAGACCTCACTTACAAAAAGATATGGAGTCCAGTGACGGGTATAAAACATATCAAGAGCAACTTCAGGAACTTAACATGTACAGTCTGGAAGAAAGAAGGGAAAGGGGAGACATGACTGAAACCTTTAAATACATCAAGGGGATGAATAAGGTTCAGGACTGCAGTATTTCCAACATGAAACCAAAATCAAGAACACGGGGACATGACCTTAAACTAACTAAAGGAAAGTTCAAGACTAATCTCAGAATGTACTCTTTTACTGAAGTACTAGAGTAGTTGATGCTTGGAAAAACTTCCTGCAGAGGTAGTGAGCCAGTTAACAGTGAATAGCTTCAAACGTGCATTGGACAAGTATAGATCTATACTCAAACAAAAACAACAAACCCCCCCAACCTCCAAAAAAAAACCGGGAAGACTCGATGGGCCATTCTGTCTTTTTCTGCTATCACTTTTCTATGTTCCTATCCACCTGAAAAACATAAAGGGCAGATCTGATTGGAGCAGCTGTGTGAAAAGGGACAAAAATATTTTTTTTTATCATTGTGGTGTTAATGAGCATTGTAATTGTGTTAGTGGTAAGGATAATCATGGCAGCAATGGGATTAGTAAGTTTTAAAAGGGTTGTTGTAGTTTCTGGTATACTCAAGTGTATATTTTTCAAGATATGATTAGATGAGGGCTATGTGGGAAATTTTGGCAGTTAAATAGCTCTACTAAAATGTGTCCAAACTGCTTTTTTTAAATACATTGCTTTTAATGTGAGTTGTAGCACGGGGGAAAGGGGTTTCATTATTATTGTTGAGGTATCATCCCCATTTCCAATATGTTGAAATTTCAAGTATCTTTTTGGGTAGAATAGGAAATGATCAAAACCCCTGTAAGATTTGTATCCAAAACAGAAGAAACTGTTTTGGGTTTTGATACTTTTATTTACAGATGAATATTTCTCATCAGGTGGAGAAATTTAGCCTCATCATCAGTGGTCTGTGGAAAAAATGTAGCCCAATCATCAGTGGTCAGAGGTAGAAATTTATCCCCATCATTGGTGGTCTGTGGAAGGAATGTAGTGTGATTTTTGGTGCTTAGTGGCATGGCAAGCCTTGGAAGTTCCTTGACATGCACTGCTCCTCATGGTGACATCATGGCTAGAACTATTCAGACACAAGCAGGAGATAAGCGCCAGGTGCTGCAATTAGTACCCCCTTCCCCCCAAACACACACACACTTTCAGCTTCATGGCAACAAGTGGGCCATAGTTACCCAAGGGCCATAATTTGGGGACTGGAAGAATAGTGTCAGGAGGCAAATCTCCAAAAGTCACTCTGCAATCTCTTTCTATGTAGCATAGTCAAAACACCTGTTCCTTTGTTGTGACGTTTTCTTCTTCAGGGCCGGTTCACACCAGGCCTGCATTAGAATCACACAATAACACACTGTGTGTCTCTGTGCGATTCACATGTGACGCCGTGCAGTGCAATTTCAAGCCCATTCACTTTGAATGGGCTAAAATCACACTGAACCGTGCCAAAAGTAGTGCATGTACTGCTTTTTAAAACGCACTGTAATCGAATCGCATGGTACAGAAGTACCATTCAATCTGGTGTGGGCAGGTGTGGGCAAACGCATTGCATTTGCGACCTGCATTTGGGGTGTCACTAACCTTTTATTGACACCTGCTGCAGATCACAAAAGCAGTGCGTTTTGCATGCGAGGTTGAATCACACAGGCATGGTGCGGGCATGGAGTGAAAAAGATAGAAGACTTGGGACCTGATGCATTGTGTAATTGAGAATTTGGGTAAACAAAAGGGTGTAGAGGTACATATAGTCCATCATTTGTTCTGGGCCCCAATATATAGAATACTTTTACGGTACTTACTTTGTGTCAGGCTGGCACTTTAACCTCTCAATGACTGTGTAACACATATGCGGTGGGAAGAAAAGGCTCACAGAATGAATCAGGAAGGCCTGAACTTATCATCTCTACATTGGCATGCTGGAAGCCATTTTGATCTTCATATTCTATTTTCATAATGTCTGAACACAAACCTTAGGAGGAAACATTCCAAAGTCAGTACAGCTTATATTCCCAGGTTATAAATTTGGGGGGAGGTATGGTGGTATCAGACAGCTACAAGATAAAGACTAGACATGATACCAAGTTGTAAGATAAATGCAAGGCGTTCATGTCTAGATTGAACAAAGAACAAAAGAACTGTTCACAATGTTTGTTTTCGCCATGAACCTCTGGAAAAGAGTGCATGTTAAACTTTATATTGTATATGGTGTTTAGTATTATTTGACAGGAATATTTTAACAAAAAATATCAATTGTATTGACTTATTTTGAATTGTTTATTATTTATCATCAACTATTATATTTCATTATCATTTTGCACTGATTTTTATTATTAATAAATATATATTTTTGCACATTATTGCTTTTTATTTCGCCTTCAAATTAGCGCAAATAAAGAACTTGGATATCAGTTAATTTATGAAAATTATTATAGAATCTCCTTAATTCCAAATCCTTGCCTGTTTTCATAAATTACATACTGATTATTTTCTTGGAGCTAAAGTTCTGACATGCCGCACATATGCATTCATTACGGATTAAGATTGTGTGCTGGGAGTGCACTCACTGTCTTACTGCACACTCCCAGTACACCAACCAAACTATTATCGGTCAAGGCTTCTGATTAGGAGCCAGATGGATAGGCTCAGAATCATGTGATCATTATATAGAAGCTATGTTACCTTCTGGGCATAATAGCCCATTTAACAGGCTGCTGGGGGGGGGGGGGGGACTTCCAGAAGGAGGAGGTAAGAGCAATATTGTTGCATGGAGCAGGTAAGTATAATAATTTTTATTTTAAACCAGAAAATAGCATTTAGTATCACTTTAATCAACAAATTAATAAATTATGTTGCACTACTCGTTAACATGACTATAATAACCCCCATAAGTATGGATTACAAAAAAAATTATAATAATAAATCAACAACTTAATTTATCAATGGCTTATAGAATTCAGTGTAAAACCACAAAAAAACGAATCATTGGTAAATATCAAAACAGTCCCAAACATATATTCTGTAGTGTATAAATCCAAAAAAGTCTACTGTATTTTCAATGAGCCACATGAAAATCAATGATTGGATTTGTGCACTACCATAAACAAAATGCTCCACCACCAGTAAGAATGCACTCTAACCTGACTCCTGGACCTATATAAATGACTCTACAGGTCACAAAATGCTTTTACAGATCATCCGCTGATGCATCCATCCATCCATAGGCTCCCCAAGGTGATGATGTAACAGTTTTTCTTGAATGGCAGAAGCAGGTCCTCTTTAAATCAACAGTATAATTCCACTCATTCTGCAATTAACTCAGAGGGAAGCAGAGGAGGCCTCCAATAGTGTAGTAATCTTTATTGTTATTAAAATCACTGAAACACACATGGCTTCATCAGGATAGCCATTTTTTTCTTTTTCTAAAGCTTCTTTTGATGTATTTTCATCAGGTAATTCTCCTAAAAACAAACCTCTGGTCTCTGGGTGGCTACGTCACTTCTCCACTGTATTTATGTATCTGCATTTAAAAAAAAAAACTAATGCAGTCAACACATCTAAGAATTGTGAACAGGATCCCCCCTAGCACCCCCTAAATACTTACCTGAGCCCAATCTCAATCCAGTGCTGTGCTCGAAAGAAGCAACTCTCTCCATTCTGTTCCTCCTCACAAGACAGAGAGCCATTGCCTCCTGCTGCTGGCGATCAAATCCTGTGAGGACGAAGTGGGGGGGTGGGCCAAGCCACACTGTCTGTGTCTATGGACTCATGCAGCATGGCTCGAGATTAAGATGGGGGCACTTGCTGAAGAGGAGGAGCCAGAAGAGGAGGGCTGCTCTGTGCAAAACCATTGCACAGAGCAGGTGAGTATAACACTTTTATTTATTTTTTTAATAAGGTTTAGAATTGTTTTAAAGTGCAAGTTCACTTTAAAGGTGAACTAACACCATACAGCCTACCCACCAACCCCCCCCCCCCCTTGTTCCTTGGTCCTCTGTGGGTGATCAGCTGTCAGTTCCCACGCTAGTAGTGCATTGGTCTGAGGATCTGAGAATTTTAATTCCCTGCTCTTCTACTTCTTTCTGCAGAGCTTTTGGGGATGGATCAGAGTGATTATGATTGGTCACTGCCTGCACAGACCATTGCTCTGATCCATCCCAGTAGCCTTGCTGAATGTGGAGAAGAGTTTGGATTTCAAATCCCTGAATCCCTATACCAGCTGTGTGGGCATTGACAGCTCATCACCCACAGCGGTAAGTACAGTTGGGTGTGGGGAGACTGTAGGGTGTTTGTTCATCTTTTCAAGTTTTTCAGAAATGATAAACTAACCCTGTAATGACCTTTTGACTTGCAGGACCCTCCTTATTTTCTGGTCTACTCACTTAGGATATACAGCAGGCTTTTTTCCCCTCCCTTTCCTCTCAGCCCCATTTCCCCTTTTCTTGTCCTTTTCCTCTCCTTTAGCCCCCTCTATTTTTTTCTTAAACGAGAAGTATGGCCAAAGCCATTATATTTACTTTTGTGCTCCTGTGACATTATAGGAGGCCTTTGCCCACTATCAGCACATTGATCCACACCATTGCCTGATTGACAGCTGGCTCCACCTTTCAGAGAGTGGCTAAGAGCCCCATCCAGAGGTTCCCACCCACTCCCCAGCCTGACGATCCAGTGAGTGCTGAAGGAGCAGAGATGACAGTTGACAGCTGGCTGACAGTCACCACTCTCTGTTTGCAGTAGACTTAGAACTGAGTAATCATCAGTCATGTGATCACTCAGTTCTCAGTGTTAGAGTCAGAGTGGGACTGATGCAATATCACATAGCTGCTGCAGCATGGAGGGGAGTATGGGTGTTTGTTTTTTCAAAAGTCTTTACTTCTCCTATAAAGGGTCCTTCCCTAAGACTCCATGGTTTGATGCCATTAGGTCCACACTCAGACATTCTACCACCTGCAACACATTGGGCTCATACATATTAAAAATAATAATGTTGAATGTTGATGTTGGATTTGTTTTTGTTTTTATTTGGAAGTTAATAATATGGAAAGCAGTTATCATATACTAACTGTATTTTTTCTTTCCCAGACTATCCTCGCGGCAGCACACAATGGGTCAATCCTCCATAGGTAATCTGCAGGACCACCTCCTATAGCAAAAAATATAAGACCCTCCCAATGTTCCATAACTAGGCCACCAGGGAGGGGAAAAAAATAATTGCGCTGATGCAAGGATAAGGAAAGGAAAATTACAGTAAGTATATGATAACAATTTTCCGTATTCCTGGCCTACCTCACATCAGCACACAATGGGAATTAACTAGCAAAAGATAAGGACAGGAAAAAAGAGAGACACCGACTCAAAACATAAGCTGCATAGTATAAGATTTGTTTTCCCTGTTCCAAAAAGTGGAAGAAAAGTGGAGAAAAGTGATTGTGCTGAGCAAACTCCACAAGTTTCTAAGAGACGCCAAATAGTTCTGAATGGTGGCCTGGAGTGACCAAAAAAGAACACTGGGAGGGTCTTTTATTCTAAGCTATAGGAGGTGGTCCCGAAGATTACCTATGTAGGATCAACCCATTGTGTGCTGACATGAGGTAGGCCAGGAAAGACTTTTTCATCTGTACTTTGGTATATTGTTATCAATGCTTACGTTGTATTGTAAGTTACTACTACTTACTACAGATACCAAACCAAATACCAAAAATGATTTACCCCCAAATTCTCCCCAAAATCCCCCCAGTAGAGCTCTTCCCCCAAATTCCCTCCAAACATCTTCCTTCCCTTCCAGTACAGGGCTCTCCGAAGTTCAGGCTGTGGGTGTATGCTTCAGGAGGAGCTGACACCGTGAGACTAGCGTGGCTGTGTGATCAAAAGGTTAACTGTGTGCTGTGTGTGTTTTACTGTGTGCTGTGTGTGGTTTACTATGTAAGCACGCTGCTTTGTTTGGCTCTGCTATGTAGAGCCATACAAAGCAGCATGCTGGAGCTGACAGTAGACAGATCTGTATTGTTTACATACAGATCTCTCCCCCGTCAGTGATCGCAGGGTGCCAGTGGGGAATCACCAGCTGGGACCCAGTGATCGTCAGCTGAAGCCGCCAATGGCGGTGTGGGTATGGCGCGTGCACGGCTTGCGCGTGCCTCCTATCCAGAAATACAAAATCATGTATGTGTATGTGGTTTTGCTCAGCCCTGCCACCCTGTAGCAGTAGTTCTAATATATGCAAGCGTTTAAATGCATAAATACAAAATAAAAAGATTGGAATCTAATATAAATCTTTGAAAATAAAGAATGTTAAGAAAAAAAAACAAAAACTATATATATATATATATGCACATACATATACAATATATATATATATTTATCAATACAAAATGACTTTTAGGTTGGCTTCATATCTCTGCTTTGTGGGAATCAAAATGCACAGTAATGCATGATCGGTAGTGGGGTGTCATTCATTTTCAGTGGCACCCAAATGCACCTTGCAAACACACCTCAGGACACCACCATGAGAACCATCTGAGCATTGGTATGTGGTATGTTTCATAAAGGATTTTTATTTTTTAGTGTGTAAAGTGATTGGGCTGCACTAACACATACACACATGTCAACATGCATACGCTGTGTGTCATTGTGCATGCGGTGAAGTAATGCAATGCACTGCACATATGAGAAGGGGGCCCTATGCATTGATTACAGAAGTAGGTGCATGTTTTACTCCTAGTAATTTTAGGCAGTTGACTATCATTGTTCCACAATTGACCCCATTGTGGAGCAGGTGGCGAAATGCAACACAGATGAAGACACAGATTATTAATTTAATCTAAAATATAAATTTTATATCCCATAAATCTTATTTTTGCTATATGATTGTAGAACCCTGTAGCACATTAACTTTAGTGACATATACATTTTAGTATGGTGGTATACAATTTTGTTGCCTTACACAACCTGTGACTCAATTTATTTCAGAATGACATGGTTTGGACCAGTGAGAAAACACATTCTTTTCTACACTGAGCAGTGTACTAGAGCCATGACTGATAAAGCATACCGTAACCCACCAACAAAGGATTATGGGAATATACAGGATTATGCTGGGACCATCTGTTACACTCATATTGTTCAACCAAATGAAATTTGTTTCAAAGTCAAATTTTGTATCTCCTTGCATACCCTACACCCTGTCAGTAGTGGTGTTAAAGTGATATATTAAAAAAGTCAGATTTTTAAGTGAATATAATTAAACATTATTATGGTGCCTAATGGAAATGTGCTGAATTTTTAAAACCTTTCTCATAACAGAAATGTGTACTTACAGCTGCTCCTAAAAAGTGAATTAGCACTAAGGCAGGCCATAGACGGGCCATTTATCGGCTGGATTTTCGGTCGATAAACTAAAAATCGGTCGGCCCCGTTGCTGATGCTGCCACACATGTCCACGAAAAACGGTAGTTTTTTGTGGATTTTCCAGCATGACCAATAAAAATAAATGAGGAGATCCACAAAAAACGGCCGACGGGCTGGCCCCACTAACGGCGTGATTATTGGCCGATTTTTCGTGTGGACAAAAAATCGGCCGATAAACGACCCCTCTATGGCCTGCATTAAACATATAACAAGTGTGAATAGCCAGGCGCTGTGCAATAAAATTAATTTAGATAAAATATAAAGTAAATCAAACAATGCCAACAATCTCTGTGCATCTGATGTGAATTGCACCTATTTTGGTGCTGGGTCCTCCTAATTGATATTAGTCAGATAATGTCCATGTAGAGACCGTGATAGCAAAATAAGTGGTGACAGTCCTTTTACCCTTAGATATATGTGTCTTCACCACGTGGCAGTGAATAATAAGTGAATTGCTCACTCACCAGACCTATTTGACCCCAGTTAGGGCAGTCAAAAAGCGCATTTTGGTAGTAATGTTGGAACGTCCACCTCTGGCTATCATAGGGTGTTCCTCCCCTTCAACGACTCTCAACAGAAAAAGCCCAGGGACATGGTATATATAGAGTTACCATACACGCTCCAAAGGACTAGGTAATCTGTGACAGGTTATCCTTGCCTTATGAGGAATATCACCAAGCCTCTCGAATAAACCAAAAAAGTTAAGGTGCTCTAAGTGTAGCATTTATTAATGTAATAATATATATTGTATATATCAGGTAATACACTCACATGTGGTGGTGCCTAGTGTACTGGCACCAGTATGTACAGCCTGAGAATTTTCTAAAATGGCTCTCGCTGGGGCCGCATATCACGTCATCAGAACCCAGAAAAGACGGAATTACGCTTCCACTTACATTTCGCCCGGTGGCATCTTCAGGAAGTGATGACCACCAATCAGAGATACACTGTCTCTGATTGGATGAAACCCAATAGCAGACTCAACACCTAATAGGATGGCTTCGGGTTAATGGCTGACCGAACCCAAGTTAATTACTTGGAAAGGGCTGCACATACTGCCGCGGTACAAAATGCTATACAACCTATTTCATATATCAATACATGGTAACCAACAGCGTGAGGCAAAATTCCTACAATACATAACAAAAAATTTAAAAAAATAATAGATAATAAAATACAAATGGCATAGAGATTAAATATAGACTGGTTAATGATGAATAAGGAATTAAAAGTAAAAAAACAGTGAATTAAAATACATTCAATACAATAAATTGAATGCATGGGAAACATAAAAATACATTTATTGTGTAAATAACAGAGCCACTAGTTGTTAATTCACTATATAAAAATGATGCGCACTAATTTGCTCTATAATTATATGGATAATGTCATGAAAAGACGGGGATAGATGATTTTAAATGTACTAATAAATATCAATAAATTAGATCTAACAGTTCCTACATTCCTCATTTAGGGAGGTAGAGCTAATATTGTCTGATATTTTTGGAACTGGTTGTGTAGGTGTACAAAATGGTCCTGAATAAAGACTACTCTCTGGACAAAATGGGTGATAACATATTTAACCACACTAGATAATAGCCCTGCCAGGACTGGAAAAGAACACCGAATACACCGGTGGGAATAGGCTACCCTATAGAGGGATTGCTGATCTGATCAAGATAGAACCCCTCTAATTAGCAGGGATAACCTCCCTGGCACACCCAGCCCACCCCATATCTACATACAGGGGTGAGCCCACTAATAATCTGTAAGAAAACAGTTGAGATCTCAGTATCTCGATTTAAACCTTTTTGGGTCCAATGTTTGCAGTCTAAGGATCCATTGGGTTTCCATCTGAGATACTTATAAGCTAATATTTGTACCCCTCCAGTGTCTGGAGACCTTATCAATTCCCCAGAACTGAAGGTAACTGGGATCCTTATGTTTTAGTCGAAAATGGTTGGAAACACTATGTTGTCTGTACCCATTCTTAATATGTTTGATGTGTTCTCCTATGCGTGTAGATAATTTTCTAGTGATTCTACCAATGTATTGCAATTTGCATGGACAAGTGAGCAAATATGCGAGATATTTTGAGTCACACATTATGAGCTTTTTAATAGGATGAGTTACTCCTGTTGTATGAGATGTAAACCTATCTAGCCATTTGGTCCTATCTCTAACTGTCCTACATGCCTTACATCTAACGCACTTAAAGGAGCCTTTAGCATCCAAGAACATGGGAGGCCTCCTCGGGGGTTCTACCACATTCTTGGAGATAATATGCCTCAACCCCAATGCCTTTCCATAGATAAACGTAGGCTTTTGTGGTAAAATTTGTTTGAAAGATTGATCCCTTAGTAAAATAGACCAATTTTTTCTAAAGATCTTCTTTATTTCCTTATACTGTAAATTAAAGCCCGTAGTAAATGCTAGATCCATACCAACAGTTGGTACCATCTAGGTACCAACAGTTCGTCCCGGTCCATATTCCCAACCTGGTCTCTTATTTTTTCCAATTCTACCCTTTTGTATCCCTTCTCCAGGAATCTGTTTACTAGTTTCTCTGATTGCTCATTATAATCCTTCCTTTTACAACAGTTCCTCCTTATCCTCATGAACTGGCCCTTGGGTATTGCTCTCAGCCATTTCGGGTGGTGGCAATGCCTTTTGGAAATATATCCATTACTGTCAGTAGCCTTAAAATTAGTTCTTGTATCAAACTTTTTACCATTAAGAAAGATTTCTAGATCCAAAAAGTGGATAACCTCCCTTTGAATGTTACTAGTAAATTTCATACTATAGGCATTGGTATTCATGGATTCTAAAAAAATCTACAATTCCTGTAATCCCCCCTCCCAGATGATGAAGATGTCATCAATATACCTCTTATACATTTTTACATATGTATATATGTCTTTATGGAAAATTACTTCTTCCTCCTGTTTATTAAGGAAAGAGTGGCAACTCTTGGGGCATATCTAACCCCCATAGCCACTCCCTTAATTTGGTTGAAGAATTTTCCATTGTATCAGAAGTAGTTGTTAGCCATGGCCATCTCTAACCCCTGTAGTACAAATTATTTTTGGGGGAGGTGCTAGATTGGAGTAATTGTGGAGTGCCCATCTAGTGGCCTCTAGGGCATCTATTTGTTTTATGTTTTTATAAAGGGATTCCACATCCACCATAACCAACAATGTATGTTCTGTTGTATCAATAGCTTGTAACAAATTGATGAGATCCCCACTGTCCTTGAGATAAGCTTTACCTTTTGTGGCTATAGGGTGGAGGAAATAGTCAATGTATTCTCCCAGTCTTGAGTACAATGAATTAATGCCACTAATTATAGATCTTCCTGGAGGGGTTAACTGGATTTTTATGTATCTTTGGGACCTGATATATAACTTGTATCCTGGGTACTTTAGGTAGTAGGTAATTTGCCTCCTTATTCAAAATACTAACTTTACTTCCTTTTTTGATTAATTTTGATAGCTTAATTTTCAATTTATTGGTGGGTTCCCCCCCTAACTCTTTATAGGTAGTGTCATCCTGTAATAACCGTTACATTTCATTCTCATAGTAAGCTTTGGATAGGATCACTAACCCTACCCCGGGTCTGATCACTATAGCTTTTTTTCTTTCCAGGGACTTTATAGCCTCCCACATTTTCCTAGAGTGAAATTTGGCTCTGTTAACCAGAATATTAGATATATCTTCCTGGACCATATTTTTAAAAACCTCTAGGTACTGGTGATTGGTAGTTTCGGGGTTAAATATGGACTTGTTCCTTAGCCCCATGTGTAAGTACTCATCACTTACACTCCATTCATCTTTGTGCGAATTTTCAAAAAATAATTTTTTGATATCTATTTTCCTTACAAATTTTTCCACATCGATAAATACCTCAAATTATCAAGATGTTTGCTCGGAGCAAACTTTAATCCTTCATTTAATAGGGCTAATTCCTCATGTGTAAAATTTAAAATGCCTGATTCTACATTTCTTGTTTCCTTTTTTTTCTCCCCCCTCTACATCCCCTTCTCCTTTTTGATCTGGGGTTTTCTGGATATATTCAGGGTGGGGACGATAGTAGGGTCTGGGTGCCTGGCGGTATTCTCTCCTTAGAGTGGGGATACGGGATCCGATAGGTTGTTGCCACCCCCTTGCTTCCCCCATGACTGCTGTGGGTGGTATTGTCCCCTATTCCTACCTCTATTATTTCCACTCCCTAAGCCTGGAGAAATGGGGACCTCTAGATTGGGGGTAGGGGGCAGTGTAATCCTCTGGTGATAAATCCCTTAATAAGTTGAATCTATTGTGAGTAGGTATTTGAAACCTCAGAGTGTGGAGTGTTTTAGGCGTACATCCCCCCACATTGGAACTATTAGTTCCCTTTGGGGAGTTATGTCTAACTCCCTGAGGTTTCATGTTTTTAATGATTTTAACGGGAGTATCTTTAGCATTATTCCCTTGCATAGGTTTGAAGGACTCCCCCTTATGTTCCTCATCCTTTCTAACCCCCAACTCTTGCCACTTATATATCTTATATTTGCTAGTGACCTTTGGGCACTATTCCATCCACTGACACCAACAATGGGGCATAATTCCTGTCTCTGACACCAATAATGGGGCACTATTCCTCCCACAGACACCTACAGTAGGGCATAATTCCTCCCACTGACACCAATGATTGGACAGAATTCTTTCCGTTGATAAAAACAATGGGTCACTATTCCTTTCACTGACACCAGTAATGGGGCACTATTCCTCTCATTGACACCAATGAAAGGGCACAATTCCTTCTACTGACACCAAGTATGAGGCATAATTCCTTCCTTTGATACCAATGAGGGGGCACTATTCCTCCCACTGACACCAAGAATGTGGCACTATTCCTTCCACTGATACCAATGATGGGGCACTATTTCTCCCACTGACACCAAGGATAGGGCTCTATTCCTTCCACTGATACCAGTGATGGGGCACTATTCCTCCCACTGACACCAATGATGGGGCACTATTCCTTTCACTGATACCAATGATGGGGCACTATTCCTCTCATTGACACAAAAGATAGGGCATTGTTTACTCACACTAGATGCCAGGCCAATTTCTACTCCCACTGGCCATAGGCCGGCCCCCCTAAAGTCTCAAGGACAGTCAACTGGCCCTTTGTTTAAAAACTTTGGAGACCCCTGCTCTAGACCGTCGTTTGGACCCAAATCCCACCTTAGGCTGCGTGGGGTGATTACTTCTCTAATATATTTTTCAAGTGTGGCTATGTCCCACCAAGACTTTATTTGTTTTTCCATAATCCTCTGGATTTGTCTAAAACCTTCTTCTAGATCTGCATCCGATTCTCCACTCTCTGTGAAACATTCATTCAGATCAAACTCCCTGGTGTGGATGTACCCAAATATGCCCATTTTGAGTGATGCAAAAATGCCTGTTATTTGCCTGCTAGTGATACCCAACAATATGTGATATGTGGGGGCTATAGCTCATCAAGTAAATTGGCAGTGGGCAGCCCAATAATGTGTGAAAAATAATAATCGAATATAATTAAAAAGTATTATGGCGCCTAATGGAAATGTGCTGAATTTTTAAAACCTTTCTCATGACAGAATTGTGTACTTGCAGCTGCCCCTAAAAAGTGAATTAACACTTAAACATATAACAATTGTGAATAGCCAGAGCTTAGAGATAGGACCAAAATGCTAGATAGGGTTACATCTCATACAACAGAAGTAACTTATCCTATTAAAAGCTCATAATTAGAGATGAGCGAATCGAAGTATCCGAAGTGGAATTCGAGTCGAATATCGGAAAAATTTTGATTCGTGCCGAATCCGAAAAATAGCCTAATTCGGACGCGCGAATCGAAATTTTTCAGAAAATGGCGGCTGACATGTGCGGCGACGGAGCGGGGATGTCTGGGAAGGCGCGCAGACAAGGCGCGCTGACCCATAATGCATTCCTCAACTACATGTGATCGCATCAGCCAATCAGCAGCCAGCCAGCCAGCACTGTGTAATGGTCGAGCTATAAATAGCGGCCATTTTGGAATTCTTCATTTGCCTGCAGTTATTGAACAGAGGCAGACCGCTCTGTACTAGGGACAGGGACAGAGTTAGGGCCACAGAAACGATAATTGGGGACAGAGAAAAGTTACTTAGGGACAGAGAACCATTACTCAGGGACACAGACTTGTTAATGAGGGCCACAGAATCGTTATTTAGGGACAAAGAAACGCTAGTTAGGGCCACAGAATTCATAATCAGGGACAGACAGAATTGTTACTCAGTGCCAGAGAATTGTTACTTAGGGCCACAGAAACGTTATTAGGGCCACAGAATTTTTACTCAGGGACAGACAGAATTGTTACTGAGTGCCAGAGAATTGTTACTCAGGGACAGACAGAATTGTTACTGAGTGCCAGAGAATTGTTACTTAGGGCCACAGAAACTTTAATTAGGGCCACAGAATTTTTACTCAGGGACAGACAGAATTGTTACTGAGTGCCAGAGAATTGTTACTCAGGGACAGACAGAATTGTTACTGAGTGCCAGAGAATTGTTACTTAGGGCCACAGAAACTTTACTTAGGGCCACAGAATTTTTACTCAGGGACAGACAGAATTGTTACTGAGTGCCAGAGAATTGTTACTCAGGGACAGACAGAATTGTTACTGAGTGCCAGAGAATTGTTACTCAGGGCCCCAGAAACTTTACTTAGGGCCACAGAATTTTTACTCAGGGACAGACAGAATTGTTACTGAGTGCCAGAGAATTGTTACTCAGGGACAGACAGAATTGTTACTGAGTGCCAGAGAATTGTTACTTAGGGCCACAGAATTGTTACTCGCACAGACACAGAATTGTTACTCGCACAGACACAGAACTGTTACTGAGGGCCACAGAAACTTTACTTAGGGCCACAGAATTGTTACTCGCACAGACACAGAATTGTTACTCGCACAGACACAGAACTGTTACTAAGGGCCACAGAACTGTTACTTAGGGCCACAGAATTGTTACTCGCACAGACACAGAATTGTTACTCAGGGCCACAGAACTGTTACTTAGGGACAAAGAAACGCTAGTTAGGGCCACAGAATTCATACTCAGGGACAGACAGAATTGTTACGGAGTGCCAGAGAATTGTTACTCAGGGCCACAGAAACTTTACTTAGGGCCACAGAATTTTTACTCAGGGACAGACAGAATTGTTACTGAGTGCCAGAGAATTGTTACTCAGGGACAGACAGAATTGTTACGGAGTGCCAGAGAATTGTTACTCAGGGACAGACAGAATTGTTACTGAGTGCCAGAGAATTGTTACTTAGGGCCACAGAAACTTTAATTAGGGCCACAGAATTTTTACTCAGGGACAGACAGAATTGTTACTGAGTGCCAGAGAATTGTTACTCAGGGACAGACAGAATTGTTACGGAGTGCCAGAGAATTGTTACTCAGGGCCACAGAAACTTTACTTAGGGCCACAGAATTTTTACTCAGGGACAGACAGAATTGTTACTGAGTGCCAGAGAATTGTTACTCAGGGACAGACAGAATTGTTACGGAGTGCCAGAGAATTGTTACTCAAGGCCACAGAAACTTTACTTAGGGCCACAGAATTTTTACTCAGGGACAGACAGAATTGTTACTGAGTGCCAGAGAATTGTTACTCAGGGACAGACAGAATTGTTACTGAGTGCCAGATAATTGTTACTCAGGGCCCCAGAAACTTTACTTAGGGCCACAGAATTTTTACTCAGGGACAGACAGAATTGTTACTGAGTGCCAGAGAATTGTTACTCGGACAGACAGAATTGTTACTGAGTGCCAGAGAATTGTTACTTAGGGCCACAGAAACTTTACTTAGGGCCACAGAATTGTTACTCGCACAGACACAGAATTGTTACTCGCACAGACACAGAATTGTTACTGAAGGCCACAGAACTGTTACTTAGGGCCACAGAATTGTTACTCGCACAGACACAGAATTGTTACTCGCACAGACACAGAACTGTTACTGAGGGCCACAGAACTGTTACTTAGGGCCACAGAATTGTTACTCGCACAGACACAGAATTGTTACTCAGGGCCACAGAACTGTTACTTAGGGACAAAGAAACGCTAGTTAGGGCCACAGAATTCATACTCAGGGACAGACAGAATTGTTACGGAGTGCCAGAGAATTGTTACTCAGGGCCACAGAAACTTTACTTAGGGCCACAGAATTTTTACTCAGGGACAGACAGAATTGTTACTGAGTGCCAGAGAATTGTTACTCAGGGACAGACAGAATTGTTACTGAGTGCCAGAGAATTGTTACTCAGGGACAGACAGAATTGTTACTGAGTGCCAGAGAATTGTTACTTAGGGCCACAGAAACTTTACTTAGGGCCACAGAATTGTTACTCGCACAGACACAGAATTGTTACTCGCACAGACACAGAACTGTTACTGAGGGCCACAGAAACTTTACTTAGGGCCACAGAATTGTTACTCGCACAGACACAGAATTGTTACTCGCACAGACACAGAACTGTTACTGAGGGCCACAGAACTGTTACTTAGGGCCACAGAATTGTTACTCGCACAGACACAGAATTGTTACTCAGGGCCACAGAACTGTTACTTAGGGACAAAGAAACGCTAGTTAGGGCCACAGAATTCATACTCAGGGACAGACAGAATTGTTACGGAGTGCCAGAGAATTGTTACTCAGGGCCACAGAAACTTTACTTAGGGCCACAGAATTTTTACTCAGGGACAGACAGAATTGTTACTGAGTGCCAGAGAATTGTTACTCAGGGACAGACAGAATTGTTACGGAGTGCCAGAGAATTGTTACTCAGGGACAGACAGAATTGTTACTGAGTGCCAGAGAATTGTTACTTAGGGCCACAGAAACTTTAATTAGGGCCACAGAATTTTTACTCAGGGACAGACAGAATTGTTACTGAGTGCCAGAGAATTGTTACTCAGGGACAGACAGAATTGTTACGGAGTGCCAGAGAATTGTTACTCAGGGCCACAGAAACTTTACTTAGGGCCACAGAATTTTTACTCAGGGACAGACAGAATTGTTACTGAGTGCCAGAGAATTGTTACTCAGGGACAGACAGAATTGTTACGGAGTGCCAGAGAATTGTTACTTAGGGCCACAGAAACGTTATTAGGGCCACAGAATTGTTACTCAGGGACAGACAGAATTGTTACTGAGTGCCAGAGAATTGTTACTTAGGGCCACAGAAACTTTAGTTAGGGCCACAGAATTGTTACTCAGGGACAGACACAGAATTGTTACTGAGGGCCACAGAACTGTTACTTAGGGCCACAGAATTGTTACTCGCACAGACACAGAATTGTTACTGAGGACCACAGAACTGTTACTTAGGGCCACAGAATTGTTACTCGCACAGACACAGAATTGTTACACAGGGACACAGAACTGTTACTGAGGGCCACAGAACCGTTACTTAGGGCCACAGAATTGTTACTCGCACAGACACAGAATTGTTACTCGCACAGACACAGAATTGTTACTGAGGGCCACAGAACTGTTACTTGGGGCCACAGAAACGTTAATCAGGGACACAGAATTGTTACTGAGGGCCACAGAACTGTTACTTAGGGCCACAGAATTGTTACTCGCACAGACACAGAATTGTTACACAGGGACACAGAACTGTTACTGAGGGCCACAGAACCGTTACTTAGGGCCACAGAATTGTTACTCGCACAGACAGAATTGTTACTCGCACAGACACAGAATTGTTACTCGCACAGACACAGAATTGTTACTCATGGACACAGAACTGTTACTGAGGGCCACAGAACTGTTACTTAGGGCCACAGAATTGTTACTCGCACAGACACAGAATTCTTACTCGCACAGACACTTAATTGTTACTCAGGGAAACAGAACTGTTACTGAGGGCCACAGAACTGTTACTTAGGGCCACAGAATTGTTTCTCGCACAGACACAGAATTGTTACTCGCACAGACACAGAATTGTTACTGAGGGCCACAGAACTGTTACTTGGGGCCACAGAAACGTTAATCAGGGACACAGAATTGTTACTGAGGGCCACAGAACTGTTACTTAGGGCCACAGAATTGTTACTCGCACAGACACAGAATTGTTACTCAGGGACACAGAATTGTTACTCAGGGACACATAATCGTTTAATTAAAGAGTATGTCAGACAACATGCAGAGGAGTGGCAGAGGAGGCAATGTTTTAGGAGCGAGCAGACGTGGCAGCAGAGGAAGGGGTCGAGGCAGCACTATTCGCAGCCAGAGGCCAGTGCTCCCGGTGTCATCCAGCGGTCGTGTCTCCACCGACAACCCTGCCGTCATCGATTGGTTGGCTCGGTCGTCTTCCTCTTCCCAGGTCACCTCTGACACCTACAGCCAACGGTCGGTGGGTACGTCAGACACAACCGTTAGTTGGCATGGCCCGGGACCAAGCCCACTGAAATCACGTGTCCTCTACCTGCCCCTGTCCTTTGGTGTTCCCTCACCAAGCGAAGTATCGCATGCTGTGGGCTCAGCCCCACTGTACAGTGAGGAAGAGCTAACAGAGGGCGGTCAGGAACGGGGGGAGACATCCGCCTTTTCAGCAGCTAGGCGAAGAAGTAGTGGCGAGGAGAGTGGCCCGGTAGCCGGTCTAGAGACAGGTCTGTCTCCTGACCCAGACGCAGCCGAGGGGGCTAGTAGTGAGGCGGAGACCCTACTTGATGATGAGGAGGTTGATCGCACTTGGCAGCCTCGTCGTCATCAGGCAATTTCTTCCGCATCATCAGGAGAAGAGGGTGGCAGCTTGGCAGTGAGCGAAACAGTCGGTGGGTTGCCCAGGAGACAGCAGCAGGGTCGCAGCAGTGTCAGTGGAAGCAGTGTCAGTGGAGCCAAACGGCCACGGAGTAGAGCACCAGCTCCACTGCAGCCTACCACCACGGCCAGTAGTGGTGCCGGTGTGCACGGAGGAAGCAGCAGTCAGCCAGTGAGGAGTATCGGGGGCAAAGTTTCCTACTCGGCGGTGTGGCAATTTTTCGTCAAGCCGCCCGAGGAAGTAAACGTAGCCGTATGTCGACTATGTGGCCAGAAAGTCAAGCGTGGCCAGGGGGCCCATGTTGGGACTATTTGGGCCATGTTGGGACAATGGGAGACCTCCCATTGCTGCTGTCTCCATCGCCACACTCTGCCATGTGCCACTTTCAGGTCTCCTCACACACTGCTGGTGTGTTGAATTTTTTGACATAGGGTGCTGGCAGATTACGGGCCTCCCATAGCTGCTGCCAGGCCCCTAATCTGCCATAGGCCCCTATATACCGCCTCCTCATGCTGCTGCCAGGTCCAGAGTCTCTCATGGGTCCCTGTACGGCCTCCCATTGCTGCTGTCTCCATCGCCACACTCTGCCATGTGCCACTTTCAGGTCTCCTCACACACTGCTGGTGTGTAGAATTTTTTGACATAGGGTGCTGGCAGATTACGGGCCTCCCATAGCTGCTGCCAGGCCCCTAATCTGCCATAGGCCCCTATATACCGCCTCCTCATGCTGCTGCCAGGTCCAGAGTCTCTCATGGGTCCCTGTACGGCCTCCCATTGCTGCTGTCTCCATCGCCACACTCTGCCATGTGCCACTTTCAGGTCTCCTCACACACTGCTGGTGTGTAGAATTTTTTGACATAGGGTGCTGGCAGATTACGGGCCTCCCATAGCTGCTGCCAGGCCCCTAATCTGCCATAGGCCCCTATATACCACCTCCTCATGCTGCTGCCAAGTCCAGAGTGTGTCATGGGTCCCTGTACGGCCTCCCATTGCTGCTGTCTCCATAGCCACACTCTGCCATGTGCCACTTTCAGGTCTCCTCACACACTGCTGGTGTGTAGAATTTTTTGACATAGGGTGCTGGCAGATTACGGGCCTCCCATTGCTGCTGCCAGGCCCCTAATCTGCCATGGGCCCCTATACCGCCTCCTCATGCTGCTGCCAAGTCCAGAGTGTGTCATGGGTCCCTGTACGGCCTCCCATTGCTGCTGTCTCCATAGCCACACTCTGCCATGTGCCACTTTCAGGTCTCCTCACACACTGCTGGTGTGTAGAATTTTTTGACATAGGGTGCTGGCAGATTACGGGCCTCCCATAGCTGCTGCCAGGCCCCTAATCTGCCATAGGCCCCTATATACCGCCTCCTCATGCTGCTGCCAGGTCCAGAGTCTCTCATGGGTCCCTGTACGGCCTCCCATTGCTGCTGTCTCCATCGCCACACTCTGCCATGTGCCACTTTCAGGTCTCCTCACACACTGCTGGTGTGTAGAATTTTTTGACATAGGGTGCTGGCAGATTACGGGCCTCCTATAGCTGCTGCCAGGCCCCTAATCTGCCATAGGCCCCTATATACCACCTCCTCATGCTGCTGCCAGGTCCAGAGTCTGTCATGGGTCCCTGTACGGCCTCCCATTGCTGCTGTCTCCATCGCCACACTCTGCTATGTGCCACTTTCAGGTCTCCTCACACTGCTGGTGTGTTGAATTTTTTGACATAGGGTGCTGGCAGATTACGGGCCTCCTATAGCTGCTGCCAGGCCCCTAATCTGCCATAGGCCCCTATATACCGCCTCCTCATGCTGCTGCCAAGTCCAGAGTCTGTCATGGGTCCCTGTACGGCCTCCCATTGCTGCTGTCTCCATCGCCACACTCTGCCATGTGCCACTTTCAGGTCTCCTCACACACTGCTGGTGTGTAGAATTTTTTGACATAGGGTGCTGGCAGATTACGGGCCTCCCATAGCTGCTGCCAGGCCCCTAATCTGCCATAGGCCCCTATATACCGCCTCCTCATGCTGCTGCCAGGTCCAGAGTCTCTCATGGGTCCCTGTACGGCCTCCCATTGCTGCTGTCTCCATCGCCACACTCTGCCATGTGCCACTTTCAGGTCTCCTCACACACTGCTGGTGTGTTGAATTTTTTGACATAGGGTGCTGGCAGATTACGGGCCTCCCATAGCTGCTGCCAGGCCCCTAATCTGCCATGGGCCCCTATATACCGCCTCCTCATGCTGCTGCCAGGTCCACAGTGTCTCATGCCATGTGCCACTTTCAGGTCTCCTCACACTGCTGGTGTGTTGAATTTTTTGACATAGGGTGCTGGCAGATTATGGGCCTCCTATAGCTGCTGCCAGGCCCCTAATCTGCCATAGGCCCCTATATACCGCCTCCTCATGCTGCTGCCAGGTCCAGAGTCTCTCATGGGTCCCTGTACGGCCTCCCATTGCTGCTGTCTCCATCGCCACACTCTGCCATGTGCCACTTTCAGGTCTCCTCACACTGCTGGTGTGTAGAATTTTTTGACATAGGGTGCTGGCAGATTACGGGCCTCCTATAGCTGCTGCCAGGCCCCTAATCTGCCATAGGCCCCTATATACCGCCTCCTCATGCTGCTGCCAAGTCCAGAGTCTGTCATGGGTCCCTGTACGGCCTCCCATTGCTGCTGTCTCCATCGCCACACTCTGCCATGTGCCACTTTCAGGTCTCCTCACACACTGCTGGTGTGTTGAATTTTTTGACATAGGGTGCTGGCAGATTACGGGCCTCCCATAGCTGCTGCCAGGCCCCTAATCTGCCATGGGCCCCTATATACCGCCTCCTCATGCTGCTGCCAGGTCCACAGTGTCTCATGCCATGTGCCACTTTCAGGTCTCCTCACACTGCTGGTGTGTTGAATTTTTTGACATAGGGTGCTGGCAGATTATGGGCCTCCTATAGCTGCTGCCAGGCCCCTAATCTGCCATAGGCCCCTATATACCGCCTCCTCATGCTGCTGCCAGGTCCAGAGTCTCTCATGGGTCCCTGTACGGCCTCCCATTGCTGCTGTCTCCATCGCCACACTCTGCCATGTGCCACTTTCAGGTCTCCTCACACACTGCTGGTGTGTAGAATTTTTTGACATAGGGTGCTGGCAGATTACGGGCCTCCTATAGCTGCTGCCAGGCCCCTAATCTGCCATAGGCCCCTATATACCGCCTCCTCATGCTGCTGCCAGGTCCAGAGTCTGTCATGGGTCCCTGTACGGCCTCCCATTGCTGCTGTCTCCATCGCCACACTCTGCCATGTGCCACTTTCAGGTCTCCTCACACTGCTGGTGTGTTGAATTTTTTGACATAGGGTGCTGGCAGATTACGGGCCTCCTATAGCTGCTGCCAGGCCCCTAATCTGCCATAGGCCCCTATATACCGCCTCCTCATGCTGCTGCCAAGTCCAGAGTCTGTCATGGGTCCCTGTACGGCCTCCCATTGCTGCTGTCTCCATCGCCACACTCTGCCATGTGCCACTTTCAGGTCTCCTCACACACTGCTGGTGTGTTGAATTTTTTGACATAGGGTGCTGGCAGATTACGGGCCTCCCATAGCTGCTGCCAGGCCCCTAATCTGCCATGGGCCCCTATATACCGCCTCCTCATGCTGCTGCCAGGTCCACAGTGTCTCATGCCATGTGCCACTTTCAGGTCTCCTCACACTGCTGGTGTGTTGAATTTTTTGACATAGGGTGCTGGCAGATTATGGGCCTCCTATAGCTGCTGCCAGGCCCCTAATCTGCCATAGGCCCCTATATACTGCCTCCTCATGCTGCTGCCAGGTCCAGAGTCTCTCATGGGTCCCTGTACGGCCTCCCATTGCTGCTGTCTCCATCGCCACACTCTGCCATGTGCCACTTTCAGGTCTCCTCACACACTGCTGGTGTGTAGAATTTTTTGACATAGGGTGCTGGCAGATTACGGGCCTCCCATAGCTGCTGCCAGGCCCTTAATCTGCCATAGGCCCCTATATACCGCCTCCTCATGCTGCTGCCAGGTCCAGAGTCTCTCATGGGTCCCTGTACGGCCTCCCATTGCTGCTGTCTCCATCGCCACACTCTGCCATGTGCCACTTTCAGGTCTCCTCACACACTGCTGGTGTGTAGAATTTTTTGACATAGGGTGCTGGCAGATTACGGGCCTCCCATTGCTGCTGCCAGGCACGTAATCTGCCATGGGCCCCCGTACCGACTCCTCATGCTGTGACGTTGCAACAAGGTGGAATTCAACCCTACATATGTTAGACCGCCTTTACGAACAGCAAAAGGCCATCACCGATTTCCTGATGTTAAAAGCGGATAAAGGTACTCCCTGTGTAACTTAGATGTCAGCCATTGGCAGCTCATGCGTGACACCTGCGCTTGCTCAGGCCCTTTGAGGAGGCCACGCTATTCGTGAGTCGCCAGGACTATGGGATGAACGACGTCATTCCTCTGTTGCACGTCCTGGAACAAATGCTGTTAACAATGGCTGGTCAGGGTGCGGTAGACGTGGCGCACAGATCTCAACGCCACATGACCCCTGTGGGGGCAGGACAGGAAGAAGAGGAGGTAGAGGAGGACATTGGTGCTCAGGAATTATTGAGTGAAATGGGTGGTTTTTCCACTCAGCGGACAGGAGTGGAGGAGCAGGAGCATCTGGTAGAGGAGGAGGAGGAGGAGACAGAGGACCCAGACGCACCGTGGCAGTATGCTGTGGAGATGGAGGCAGGGAGTCCCTCGCATTCCTTGGCACAAATGGCCCATAGCATGCTCGGTTGCTTGCGTAGCGACAGCCGAATAATAACCATCAGACAGAGGGATGACTTTTGGCTGTCCACCTTGTTGGACCCTTGCTACCGTTCAAAAATGGTGGCCTTTTTCACACCTGCTGAGAGGGAGGCCAAAATAACGTACTATAAAAACCACCTATGTAGTCAGCTGGTCTCTGCCTGTCTGCGCCAACGTCCATCCTCAGACACTGTGGGCCCTGTGCGCTCGCGTTCCGCTGCCATGGCAGCAGGGGAGGGGTGGGGTGGTAGGAGCAGTGGCAGCTCCACCAGCAGCGGCTGCCTCAGTCTGCAGTCGATGATGAGTAGCTTTCTTCACCAGCGCAGTGAGGAAACTACTAACCAGCCGCAGCAGCAGCAGCAGCAGCAGCATCAGGTGGACCTGGAGCAGGACCTCAAACAACAGGCTTAGGCCTACTTGGACAGCACCCTGCCAACCGAGGTAGACAATCCCCTTGACTACTGGGCAACGAAACTTGACCTTTGGCCCCAACTAGCTGAATTTGCCCTTGAAAGGCTGTCATGCCCGGCCAGTAGCGTGGCATCGGAGCGCGTGTTTAGTGCGGCAGGAGGTATTGCAACTCCGCGGAGGACACGACTGTCCACCCAAAGTGTGGAGAGACTGACGTTTGTGAAAATGAATCAGGCGTGGATTAGTCTGGATTTCAAACCACCAGTTCCTGACACAACTGACTAAATCCGCCATGAATCATGCCCCAAACATGTGCCACTTTCAGGTCTCCTCACACTGCTGGTGTGTTCCATTTTTTGTCATAGGGTGCTGGCAGATTACGGGCCTCCCATAGCTGCTGCCAGGCCCCTAATCTGCCATGGGCCCCTATACCGCCTCCTCATGCTGCTGCCAAGTCCAGAGTCTGTCATGGGTCCCTGTACGGCCTCCCATTGCTGCTGTCTCCATCGCCACACTCTGCCATGTGCCACTTTCAGGTCTCCTCACACTGCTGGTGTATTCCATTTTTTGTCATAGGGTGCTGGCAGATTACGGGCCTCCCATAGCTGCTGCCAGGCCCCTAATCTGCCATGGGCCCCTATACCGCCTCCTCATGCTGCTGCCAGGTCCAGAGTCTGTCATGGGTCCCTGTACGGCCTCCCATTGCTGCTGTCTCCATCGCCACACTCTGCCATGTGCCACTTTCAGGTCTCCTCACACTGCTGGTGGGTTCCATTTTTTGTCATAGGGTGCTGGCAGATTACGGGCCTCCCATAGCTGCTGCCAGGCCCCTAATCTGCCATGGGCCCCCGTACCGACTCCTCATGCTGCTGCCAGGCCCGTAATCTGTCATGGGCCCCTGTTGTCGCTTGTTGGCATATTCCGCTCGTTCAGATGCTCCTTCTCCTGCTACTCCTCTTCACGGATTCCGTCAGCAGTCTTTCTTGGAATCCGTTTCCAAGAGACAACAGTTTGCGAGCACGCACCAGACGGTGCAGAAACTGAACGTCCTCCTGTCCAAGTTGCTGCTGCCAGGCTCGTAATCTGTCATGCGCCCCTGTACCGCCTCCTCATGCTGCTGCCAGGTCCAGAGTGTGTCATGGGCCCCCGTACCGACTCCAAATGCTGCTGCCAGGCCCGTAATCTGTCATGGGCCCCTGTACCGCCTCCCCATGCTGCTGCCAGGTCCAGATTGTGTCATGGGTCCCTGTACGGCCTCCCATTGCTGCTGCCAGGCCTGTAATCTGCCATGGGCCCCCGTACCGACTCCTCATGCTGCTGCCAGGCCCGTAATCTGCCATGGGCCCCTGTACCGCCTCCTCATGCTGCTGCCAGGTCCAGAGTGTGTCATGGGTCCCTGTACGGCCTCCCATTGCTGCTGTCTCTATCGCCACACTCTGCCATGTGCCACTTTCAGGTCTCCTCACACTGCTGGTGGTTTCCATTTTTGTCATAGGGTGCTGTATGGCCTCCCATTGCTGCTGCCTCCACCGCCACACTGTGGCTCCACACTCTGGTTTTGGCCCCGTGACTGGCCAAATGAGTGAAGTGTGCGGTGATTCTAAGATCGACGGCACTCATCTGCATGTCATACTGCCTGACAGTATTATTTCTCTTCCCCAGCAGACTCCAAGGGCATTTAAATTAAAGGTACAGTGTTCAGCACTAATATTAAGTCTCTCTGAAGCCTAGAAACACCCTTTTTTAAGTTAAATTCACAGCGAATATATTCGACTCGAATCAAAATTTTTCCACGAATTCGCCGAATCAGTCGAATCGAATTTTTGAATACTTCGCTCATCTCTACTCATAATGTGTGACTCAAGATATGTCACATATTTGCTCACTTGTCCATGCAAATTGCAATACATTGAATGAACCACTAGAAAATTATCTACACGCACAGGAGAACACATTATAAATATAAAGAATGGGTACAGACAACATAGTGCTTCCAACCATTTTTCGACTAAAACATAATAAGGATCCCAGTTACCTTCAGTTCGGGGGAATTGATAAGGTCTCCAGACACTGGAGGGGTACAAACATGAGCTTAAAAGTATCTCAGATGGAAATCCAATGGATCCTTAGACTGCAAACATTGGACCCAAAAAGGTTTAAATAGAGTTATAGATCTCAACTGTTTTCTTACAGATTATTAGTGGGCTCACCCCTGTATGTAGATATGGGGTGGGCCGGGTGTGCCAGGGAGGTTATCCCCGCTAATTAGAGGGGTTCTATCTTGATCAGATCAGCAATCCCTCCATAGGGTAGCCTATCCCCACCGATGTATTCAATGTTCTTTTCCAGTCCTGGAAGGGCTATTATCTAGTGTGGTTAAATATGTTATCACCCATTTTGCCCAGAGAGTAGTCTTTATTCAGGACCATTTTGTACACCTTCACAAGCAGTTCCAAAAATATCAGACAATATTAGCTCTACCTCCCTAAATGGGGAATGTAGGAACTGTTGGATCTAATTTATTGATATTTATTAGTACATTTAAAATCATCTAATCCCCTGTCTTTTCATGACATTATCCATATAATTATAGGGCAAATTAGTGAGCATCAGTTTTATATAGTGAATTAACAACTAGTGGCCCTGTTATTTACACATTTTAAATGTATTTTTATGTTTCCCATGCATTCAATTTATTGTATTGAATGTATTTTTAATTCACCGTTTTTTTTACTTTGAATTCCCTATTCGTCATTAACCAGTCTATAGTTTAATCTTTATGCCATTTGTATTTTATTATCTTTTTTTTTTTTTTGTATATTTTTTGTTGTGTGTTGTAGGAATTTCATCTCACAGTGTTGGTCACCATGTATTGATATATAGATTAGGTTTTATAGCATCTTGTACCGCGGCAGTATGTGCAGCCCTTTCCAAATAATTAACTTGGGTTTGGTCGGCCATTAACTCGGAGCCGTCCTATTAGGTGTTGAGTCTGCTATTTGGTGTCATCCAATCAGAGACAGTGTATCTCTATATAATCAGCCTGGATATGGTGGTCATCACTTCCTGAAGACGCCACCGGGTGAAACATTACGTGGAAGCGTGATTCCGTAATTTCTGGGTTCCGGGGATGTGACATCCGACCCCAGCGAGAGCAAGGCTTGGAATGCATGTCAGCCATTTTCAAAATTCTCAGGCTGTGCATACTGGTGCTGTAGCAATTGTACACACAGAGATGAACGTGGTCCTCCATCTTGCTAAGGATCCTCCATCTTGTATCTCTCTCCCTCTTCCAATCCCCCCTCTCTCTCTATTGAGTGACACGTGGTCCCTGTGCTCTAGGGTTCAGAAGTGCACAGACAATCAGGCACAGCGGGAGAGCTTCATGGTTATAAATCCCAAATTAGCTGGTGCCCAGGTGTCTGTTAGCTTCTCAATCTGAGAGAATCATAAAACCATAAACCAGTCCTTCACTGGGCTTCAAAGACATTCCAGCTAGCTGTAAAACAGACTCACATTTAAAAACCCACTTTTCCATATAATTTTATATCTGGAGCTGGGAAATAATTACATAAAAACCAAGCATATATTCGGTTGGCCCAGTTTAATGCAAGTCGTCTGATATCTTACTCCCCGTAGTTGAAATCTACAAGACTGCAGAAAACGATATCTCCTTACCCGTCCCAAGCAGGTATGTCATATTTAATATCTAGACGTTCAGCAGATGATTCTGCTTATTATTCTACTAGTGGCTAGGCTGCTACATGCAACTAGTGTAGGTTATTGTGTAAAATATAAGTATAAGCGCCTTGATATAAATAAATAAAAGCCGCTATGCACAAAAAGGTAACCAATATCACCCTAGAGCACTAATATATATAAATAAGTGCAGCGCTAAATTGAGCAAAGACAAATCAAATATATAATGAATGGGTATGGATAAATATCCCTTAACCAATCCAAATACATACATAAATATAAAAAAGTTCAAATGATAATGTGATCCAAAATAAAGTGACTCTTGTGCTCTGGTGACTCTATGGTCCGGTATCCGTGCAATAGTGGTGAAGGTAATGCACACTCACCAGACGCGCATGTTAAAAGCGCTTTGTGTAAAATAATCCAGATGTCATCAGATAGTGGGTGGTCCTCCCTCTAATGTTAGGTAGTGTAAAGCTGGTGTAGGTGGTCCTTTTCCTTTAGGGGTCCCTCTATAATCCTGGTGGGTGGTATCCCTCTGGGTGGGCAAACCTTCACTGTGCAGCAATGATCCATCCAGGAAATCGGTCTGTGGGCGTTTGCAGTGCCTGGGCTCCTGATGGTGGCTGCAGCATTCCGTCAACAGGTCCTGTGTGTCTTGGCACCACCCTTGTGTCTGAGCACATTGAGTGTTTGCCGTGCACAGAGGGAATTCCCTCAGACCGATTTCCTGGACGGATCATTGCTGCACAGTGAAAGTCTACCCCTAAAGGAAGAGGACCACCTACACCAGCTTTACACTACCTAACATTAGAGGCGGCGGCATTGTACTTCTTAACACCACTGACTACATAGACGAAGCCCTCAGACTCCTCTCAGACACATCCACGTATACCAACTTAACTAAAGACCCACTACCCGAATTCAGACAGGACGCACTACTACTAACGAACACAGCCTTACTTGATGGTGTCATCACCAAACAGGAAGCCTCTTTTCTATCTAAAGACTTCTACAACACCACGTATTTTTACTTTCTCCCCAAAGTACACAAAAATCCAAATAATCCACCAGGAAGACCAATCGTAGCGGCCACAGGGAGCATTACCAGCGGTTTCTCCCAATATATCGACCACTTCCTACAACCCCTTGCACAGGCTCAACACTCATATATCCGGGACAGCGGACACTTGCTAGAATTACTCCAAACATACTCCTGGGAACCCGACTATTGTTGGGTCTCGTTAGATGTCTGCTCCCTATACACCTCGATACCCCATGATGTAGGCATCACCGCTATCCAGCATTATCTATCCTTGGAACCATCACTCAACCCCAAACAATCTTCCTTTATAGTAGACGCCACCTCATTTTGCCTCAAACACAATTACTTCACATTCAACCACGATTTCTACTTACAAACTCAAGGTACAGCCATGGGAGCCAACTTTGCACCCTCATATGCCAACTTGACTATGAGTTTCTGGGAGGACAAACACATATGGCACAACAACCCCTTTGCTGCCCACATCATCTTTTACGGCCGTTACATAGATGACATTATCGTCATCTGGGATGGACCAATATCACACGTAGACCAGTTCGTAACCCATTGCAATTCAAATCCTTTTGGACTGTTCTTCACCTCCACTCACCACAAACATACTCTTGTATTCCTAGATCTCGAATTATACCATGACAACCTCCAAATATTAACAAAAAAACACTTCAAACCCGTATCTGGCAACTCATACCTCCACTTCAACAGCTGCCACCACCCCAAATGGATCCAAAATATACCTAAAGGACAATTCTGTCGTCTCAGACAAAACTGCACCACAGATTCAGATTACAATCTCCAGAGTGACATTCTAATAAAGAAATTCCTAGACAAAGGTTACCCACACAAGCTAGTAGATGAGGCCCACTCCTTCTTCCACAAGGGTAGACCCCAAACACACAATAACACACAGCCTCCCAACCAGGTCAGATTTATAACCAAATTCCACAACAACTTTCACAAAATGGAGTCTATCATCAATAGACATTGGCCGATACTACTACAGGATCCACATTTAATAGACATCTTAGATAAAAAACCAAAATACACCTACCGCAAAGCCATCAACCTTAAAAACAAGATTGCCCCCAGCAAATACAACCCACCCACCAACACACTCAACACAATCTGCCTCATACCCATTGTCGGCATGTATAGATGCAACAAAGCGCTATGCAAAACTTGCCAATTTGTTAAACACGGACAAAAAAACTTCACCACAAAAGGAAAAACCTATTCATTCAAAGAATTTTACAACTGCTCCACTGATCATGTGATCTATTGTATATCCTGCCCTTGCGGCCTCCTATATGTGGGACGCACCATCAGACCCCTCCGCGCCAGGTTTGGCGAGCACAGACGTCTTATTGAAGATGGTAAAGACAAACATAGCGTCCCCCGCCACTTCCTTGAATATCACCAAAAATCCACTGATGGCCTACAAGTATGGGTCTTAGAATCCATACACAACAATCTCTCTGAGTCTGATCGTTTCAAAAAACTCTGTTCACAAGAAACTTATTGGATATTTACATTAGATACATTGTCCCCAGGCGGACTCAACGAGGAATTAGACATTAACACTATACTATAAACACTACAATCTCCCATTCACAGTCACTCAACACTCACAATGATACTCCCCCCCCCCCCCCTTTCTTTATAAATTTTTTTTTTTTAATCAAATTTTTTTATCGAATTTTTTAATCGAATTTTTTATCGATTTTTTTTTTTTTTTTAATCCAATTTTTAGTTTATTATTTATAACCTTTTGTTCATTATTTATATTTTATTCTATTTTTTACAATGTAATTTACTTTTTATAATGTCATCTGCATGTATTATTACCAATATGTTTATCATCTTGCAATCATGCTGTATTAGCACTAAATATCTGCTCACTACTGTTACATAATTGATGTGCCAGTGCTGCAAGGTGAACATTTTACCCCACTAATCTCCCAGAATATAATAATTTTTTTTTTTTTTTTCATTTTATCATTTTTCTTTCGTCTTCCGTTTTCTTATTTATTACATCCTCTCTTTTTTCCATTTGGTTTCCTTTACCCCCCAGTTAACATCCATGACTTTACACTATTCACCTGACAGCAATGGTCAATCACTGGTTAATTGGTTAATTGATCAATTAGACTCACGTTCCCTATATATATTCACCCCTGTTCATCCACCTCCCCCTGCTTGAAAAAGGAGTGCACTTTCGCCTTCCACGGCCAGTGCATGCTCCGAAACGCGTCGCAGTGCACCCTGGGATCTGACGTCATCACGGCCACGCTGCAGCTACGTTCCAGCGTGCGTTCTATCCGGCTCTGAGGGAGGACGTGCATGAAGGCCGGCCTCACCGCTGTTCCCCCTCCAGCCACCACGCTGTTCCAGCCGAGAGCTGACCTCCCCACATCGCAGTAAGATGACGGCTCTTCACCCGGGTTACCACCCCACCGTTAACAATTGTTAACCACGGTTTTTATGCTTATGATTACTTCACACATGTGAGTGTTTCTACATTTAGACTTGAATTAAAAGACTTATTGCACTTAGAGGCGCTTCTCTCCTTTTTCTCGTTAAGGTTAAGTGTGACAATTGTAATCTGATGGTGGAGGAGACCAACCTTCAGAGTACAATGACAGAGCGGGCAGGATTTCCCCATCCAGCTCAAATGTGTGGATGGGGGAACTGGTTCAGTTTTTTCATTCAACCAGCTGGCTGAGTTTAAAAAAAGAAAAAGTCATTTATGGCCATCTTTATCATGGCAGAACAAGGCCTTGAAGAGTGCTTCTAACCTTATCCATAGAGTCCTTGAAAATGAGATCATCTTCTTCAGGAACAGTCAAAAGCAAGAAATGGTAGGGTCAACCACAGGTTATATCCATTTCTGAAGGAAACCCTCTTCAATAAGATATTGCTGAGCAAAAACATTTTTCAGGGTGGAGCCAAGCACTGTAAAAAATGGGTTCTAGAAATGAGTGAACTGGGAATGTCTTAGTGGGTTTGAGAATTTTAGAGAACCCATGCTGGAGGGCCTTGGGGAGAGCTGACTCATGCTACTCTAATGCCAAGTTTTAGCATACTGCCTCAGTATGATTCTGCTTGCCATACACCAAAAAAAATTTAATGAAGATATTTGTGGAACAGTTGTTCCAATTGTCTAATGGTTAGTTATGTCAAATTGACATTCGTTTTTGGCTGTAGATGAGAAAATTCTACGGAGCAGGAAGAAAAAAAAAAATAAAAGTCATACATATGTAGCACTACTCCCTTAGGAGTTGCTGAAGTTTTGGGTCCCCCTATAGTCCTCCACAGCCAGGCAACATGCATTTTCCAGATAGATTTTCATTCATGAGTCAGTAACCAGTCCTTGAGCTTGTTTTGAAGTTTTATTAGGGGATTTAGAACTTGGATAGATTTAGGGGTGTACAGGATACCCAATGGAGCTGAGAAACCGAGGACAACTTCCTGAACTATGTACAAGTGATTACAGCAAACAGTCTCTTTTGGAGAGCTAGCCAGCGTCTCCTGTAGTACCATTCCAGACCATAGATATTCCTTATCCAGCTGTTCTGGGTGAATCCCTGAGCAGAGGATCCAGTGTGTGCTACATGAAATGGTGAAACAGTCCTGGAAGACAGGCTAATACAGTTTACTACTAGAGTGCCTTCTTCCCCTATATGGCCCAGGGGGTGCAGGTCTACTCACTCAGCACTTCTCCTGTGTTGCTGATGGGTTCGTGGCTGCTACCAGGCCTTTTAGCTGGGATGCTCCTTTCCTGCCTCACAGGTGGTCCTCTCTCAGGGAGTCGGTGAAGTCCTGAGCTTTCCTCCTTACAAGGTCATCTGCCTGTAGGTGAGCACCTCTTCATCTGTGCTCCCTCCCAGGCTCCTGCCTTCCAACCTCAAGTCCAACTCAACTTCCACCCAAACTCTCCTCCAACTTTCCTGCTACTGAGCAAGCATGGTTACTCTTAAAGGCTGTCCTGGGCCCTTGCCAAACCTCCTGTTGGTGATTGGCCAGGATCCTCTAAGGACACAGGCCAGTTACTCCTCAGATCCGCCCACTTTCTCCAAAGTTCTAGAGCAGCGGGAAATTCCAGAGAGCTGGTCTGCAGAGCCTCTCAGCTCTGACCACAATTTAACCCCTGCTAGCTATCACACCCAAGCTGCTACTCAGCCCTAACTAACAATTGGAGTCTAGCTCCCCCTAGCCGACTAGGAGGGTACTACACATACATTAATGAAACCTGTTTACTACATCTGGTATTCTATTCAAATAGCAAGTGTGGACATTTAAGGGCTTTAAAACAGTATAAATTGACTCAATTGATGGCAAGAAAAAGAAAAAACACTGATGAATGATTTTTCTATGTCCATTTGAATGAAAATCTAACCATGTATGGCCAATTTAAAGAACATGCAAACCCAAAATATCATATTCTTGTGTGCCTGCTGTACCGTGTACTTGTATGAAAAAGTATCCTGTTATCTTTGTATTGCTTCCTTTGCGTGTAATCCCTGGTGTTCCTGCCAGTCCCCCTTCTTTACTATTAAAAACTGACTACACTGGGCATCAGAGCACAGCCTGGTCAGTTTTCTAACTATGCTGGGAAATGAGCCTGCTCTACTCCATTAATCAGACTTGTCCTAATACACCCCCCCCCCACACACACACACACACATCTATTCATTGGGAAGATCAGTACAATGCTGTTTCTCCTACCCCAGCTGTTATGCAGCTGAGAACAGAGGGTATAGGATCACTTAAAAAAAAGAAAGAAAAATTGTTTATAATTTTTTTATATCTTTACAAAATGTTTTGCCTTTATTTTTAAACTGATTGGTTGTTTTACAAGGTGAAGATTTAGATGTACTTTTAGCTTTAGTGAGATCTGAGCAGTGGGTGTTTCCATCCTAATTTGATTCCTCAGAAGCAAAGGGTGTGATCTTTCTCATCCATGTCCTCCTTAGGCAGCACAGCAGCTGCACAAGTAAAGTCAAAGACCAACTCAGGAGGGGAGACTTAAGGGGCTCCTTTGTGACCCCTGCAATCTATTGCCACCATTAAGACCAAGATCGTCCATATAAAGTCAATCAGCAAGGCTGAAAAACTCTCTAAATAGAAAAGTGTGTGCAACCAAGGGAGCAGCAGAGTTCCAAGAGCAAATAAGGTTGTTGCATGTCTGGTACTAAGTGACCGGAGGGATTCATTGCTGGAAGGTCCACTAGAATGAATATACTCAAACTATTTCAGAATTGCAAAATCTTGCAATGGTCACTCTCTGGAAACATAAGGCCTTTGGTAGTGTGCAGTGGCCCAACCTGTTTTGAGTACTACGGCTTTATGGATTTAGTCTAAGGATGATTGCCTGGATACGGCTTTTGTATACTAGCCCAGTTGCCACAATCTGTGTGAATGTCTCAGTTTTCGCTACCTTCCTCATTTCTATAAGAACACGCCAGGGGTGTCCATTATCTCCATTTGCTTTAGCCATAGAACCCCTGGCTTCTTCAATACGTGCATCTCCCTCCATATGTGGAGGCATCACAGAACAGGTTTCTTATATTCAGATGGTACCCTCATATATCTGGCAGATCCTAATGAATCTCTACATTGTTTGCTGCAAAGGAAAGGAGGGTTTAATTCTGCTTAAAGGCTGTAAGCAGATCGGCAAATCCAGCAGTGCCTAAATATAACGAGCAACTGAGCATGTACAGAGCAGGGTGAGACAGTGTGTTACTGGATTTTAAACTGTATAGACACTTATTTTTAATGTTTTACATAGCTATACCTGCAAAAAGGGACCAGCCTAAAGTGATCTAGCAGGACTTAATTTTCTGACTAAAATTCCATTTTAAGATGATCTTTCTACTGAAATTGTATGTTATGGCTAACTCCTACTGTAAAATTCCAAAATCCCTTTTTAAATGGATTGAAGCCATTTGCACTGGGTTCCTATGGATTCACTGTACTCCTGGAAAAAGACTGGAAGTCCTGAAATTGGCAGCCCACCTGGTGGGCCTGGCATTTCCTAATTTTTATTCATGAAAAGTCGGCAACAAGGTGAAAGTAAAAATGCTGATTTCTTTATTATTAATACGGAGTAAAATATTCCTTAAGATAAGCAATATTAACGCGTTTCTGTAAAGACCTTGCTCATAGTTAGCTACAAGACAACTTTATAGTGATTAGTCAGTCCACATACCCCCAGTAATTGACAAATTATTCATACGTCCCTGGTGCTTAGGGGAATGGACACTGACCACTAATATTTACACACAAAACCCCAGAAAAAAAGAAACAAAAATGAAAATAGACCTTTCTTTGAAATACAAAATACAAAAAAAGTCTTTATAACCTAGGTGCAAATCAAGGTCCCACCTAAGGTTGAACCCCTGGGGCGACCTGTCTCTTACTCCTCTCTAAAAGATTATTACAGTCCTTAACCTCGGCAATTCGCTTGCCCCACTTTATACTTCATAATGGGAAACCTCTATTTAGGAGCCTAGTCTCAATGTCTTCACATACCTTATCAAATAGTTTATCCGTTGAACAACTTCTTTGGGCTCTAACGAATTCCCCCACTGGTATGGCCTTTATGGTGTGTGTGGGATGACAGCTGGTTGCATGCAACGTGGTATTCCCCACACAACATTTCTGAAACATTGTGGAGGTTACTAAGCCTGTCTCGGGATTGCTCTCTAGAGTAACATCCAAAAAATTCAATGGAAATGGCATGGTGATTATAAGAAAATTGTAGATTAAGATCGTTTGTGTTCAAATAATTAACAAAATCTACAAGTGCTGAATTATAACCTATCCATATAATCAAAAGGTCATTGATATAATAACCAAACCAATGTACATGTTAAGAAAATAGTATATGGTGTGACAAAAAATAGCACTCATCCCACCAGCCCATATATACATTTGTCATAGCAAAACGTTTGCCCCCATTGATGCTACACACTATTGTATTAGTGGAGCCATCAAACGTAAATATATGTGTTAAAAGATATTCTATGCATTGGAGCAAATATTCTATACAAAAATTGTTTTGTATAAGAGCTGTATTGTACTAGATGATATTTTACTGCTTGTAAAACTAGATGGTGGGAAATACATGACTACAACGCACTTACATCCAAAGTCCCCCATAAGAATCCTGAAGTCCAATTGATTTTTTGGATCTGTGAGAGTACTGTACTTGTATCTTTAACCACTTGCCTACCGCACACTTTCACCCCTTCTTCCCAGGCCAATTTTCAGCTTTCAGCATTGTCGCACTTTGAACAACAATTATACGGTCATGCAACACTGTACCCAAACTAAATTATAATTTTTTTTTATACAGATAGAGCTTTCATTTGGTGGTATTTAATTACCACTAGGTTTTTTATTTTTTGCTAACCAAACTAAAAATACATTTTGGAAAAAAAAGTTTTTCTTCGTTTCTGTTATAACATTTTGTGGTTGCGCTGATAGATGGCACTGATAGGTGGCAGTGATGGGTACTGACAGGCATCATTGATGAGCACTGAAAGGCAGCACTGATGGGCACTGATATGTGGCATGGATAGGTGGCACTGATAGGTGGCATTGATGGGCAATTATAGGTAGCACTGACTGGCACTGCTAGATGGCACTGATTGGCACTGATAGGCACTGGCTGGCACCGATAGTTGGCACTGATTGGCACTGAAAGGTGGCACTGATGGGTACTGATAGACTGCACTGATGAGGAGACACTGATAGGAGGACCTGATGGACATTGACAGGTATCACTGATGGGCACTGAAAGGCAGCACTGATGGGCACTGATATGTGGCACCGATGGGCACTGATAGGCAGCACTGACTGGCACTAATAGATGGCACTGATTGTCACTGATAGGCAGCAGTGATGGACACTGATAGGTGGCACTGATGGGCAGGCCCCGACTGGGACAAAAAATAGGCTCAGGCATTTTGGACTGAGCAGGCCCAAGCCAGGGAACCCTTTCCTCAGAGCCCAGTGGTGGAATGCCAGGGCCCGGTCGTAAGAGCAACCTTTGCAACTCTGGTAGTTCTACCATTAGTGCCAGTAGGTTTTTATTTTTTACAATTTTATATTTTATTATTTTTTTTATATTTTTTTGTAGGAGAGAAATAAGAAAGAAAGAAAAAAATAGAGAAGGAAAGAAAGAAAGAGAGAGAAAGAAAGGAGGGACAGAAAGAAAGAAGGAGGGAAATAAGTAAGGTGGGAAAGAAGGAAAGGGGGGAAAAGGAAGGAGGGAAAGAAGGAAGGAGGGAAAGAAGGAAGGGGGGAAAAAGGAAGGAGGGAAAGAAGGAAAGAGGCAGATAAGGAAGGAGGGAAAGAAGGAAGGAGGGAAAGAAAGAAGGAAGGAAGGGGGGAAATAAAGAAGGAAAGAAGGAAGGAGGGAAAGAAGGAGGAAAAGAAGGGAAAGAAGGAAGGAAGGAAAGAAGGAAGGAGGGAGCGAAAGAAGAAAGGAGGGAAAGAAGGAAGGACGGAAAGAAGGAAGTAGGGAAAGGAAGAGGGAAAAAAGGAGGGAAAGAAAGAAGGAAGAAGGGAAAGAAGGAAGGAAAGAATGAAGGAGGGAAAGAAAGAAGGAGGAAAAGAAAGAGGGAAAGAAGGAGGAGAAGAAAGGGGGAAAGAAGGAGAAGAAGAAAGAGGGAAAGAAGGAGGAGAAGAAAGAGGGAAAGAAGGAGGAGAAGAAAGAAAAAGAAAGAAAGAGAAAGAAAGAAAGGAAAGAAACAGGAGACAGAGAGAGAGAGAGAAAGAGAAAGAAAAAAGAAAGACAGAGAAAAAGAAAGAAAGTAAGAAAGAAAGAAAGAAAATGAGAACGTTAAGAGCGACCTTTGCGACCTTGGTAGTTCCACCATTAGTGTCAGTAGGTTTTTATTTTTATTTATTTTTTTACAATTTCATATTTTATTATTTTTTTACATTTTATTGTAGGAGAGAAAAAAGAAAGAAAGAGAGAGAAAGGAAGGAGGGAAAGAAAGAAGGAAGGAAGGAGGGAAAGAAGGAGATAAGAAAGGAGGGAAAGAATGAAGGAGGGAAAGAAGGAAGGAGGGAAAGAAAGAAGAAGGGGGAAAGAAGACACAAGACTGGGCAGAGCAGTCACAGGAGGAGAGGGCAGGAGAGGGCAAGAGGAGGAGGGGCAGAACCAGCTTTCTCTCTCCTCTCCCATCTGTGGTGGGGGGAACTGTCAGCACTGGGGACAGTCTATCCCGACCAGGCCCATACTGGGACAAAAAATAGGCCTGAGCATTTTAGACTGAGTAGTCCATTTTTTGTAAAAAAACAAACTACAAATAATGATAAGTACTGGTTTCTCAATGTCTTCTAGTTATACTTAGCCTGCTTCAGTCACTGCAATTTGTCAATCATTTGGAATTATGTAAATATATTACATTTTTGGAATATATTTTTTATATTCAAAATCACAGAACATCACAGTATATCATTACCACTCACTGATTAATTGCTAGTGGCTACCACACATCATTACTGCTCACTGCCTGGTTGCTAGAGGTTACTGCACATCATTACCGCTCACTGCCTGGTTGCTAGAGGTTACTGCAAATCATTACCACTCAGTGCCCACTGATTGGTTGCTAGAGGTTACCGCACATCATTACCGCTCACTGATTAGTTGCTAGAGGTTATTGCACACCATTACTGTTTACTGCCTGGTTGCTAGAGTCTACTCCACATCATTACCACTCACTGATTAGTTGCTAGAGGTTAACGCATATCATTACTGCTCACTGCCTGGTTGCTAGAGGTTACTGCACATCATTATCGCTCAGCGCTCACTGATTGGTTGCTAAAGGTTACCGCACATCATTACAGCTCACTGCCTGGTTGCTAGAGGCTACACCACATCATTACCACTCACTGATTAGTTGTTAGAGGTTACTGTACATCATTACTGCTCACTGCCTGGTTGTTAGAGGTTACTGCATATCATTACCACTCACTGCCTGGTTGCTATAGGTTACCCCACGTCATTACCACTCACTGATCAGTTGCTAGAGGTTAACGCATATCATTACCGCTCACTGCCTGGTTGCTAGAGGTTACTGCACATCATTATCGCTCAGCGCTCACTGATTGCTGGCTAGAGGTTACCGCACATCATTACAGCTCACTGCCTGGTTGCTAGAGGTTACTGCACATCATTACTGCTCACTGATTGATTGTTAGAGGTTACTGCACATCATTACTGCTCACTGCCTGGTTGTTAGAGGTTACCGCATATCATTACTGCTCACTGCCTGGTTGCTATAGGCTACCCCACATCATTACCACTCACTGATTAGTTGCTAGAGGTTAACGCATATCATTACCGCTCACTGCCTGAATGCTAAAAATTACTGTACATCATTACCGCTCACTTCCTGTTTGCTAGAGGTTACTGCACATCATTACCACTCACTGATTAGTTGTTAGAGGTTACCACACATCATTACTGCTCACTGCCTGGTTTCTAGAGGTTAGCGCACATCATTACCACTCCCTGCCTGGTTGTAGAGGTTACTGCACATCATTACCACTCAGTGCCTGGTTGCTAGAGGCTACTTCACATTATTACCACTCACTGATTAGTTGCTAGAGGTTAACGTATATCATTACCGCTCACTACCTGATTGTTAGAGGTTACCGCACATCATTATCGCTCACTGCCTGGTTGCTAGAGGTTACTGCACATAATTACCACTCACTGATTGGTTATTAGAGGTTACCGCACATCATTACTGCTCACTGCCTAGTTGCTATAGGCTACCCCATTACCCACTACAATGCAATGGTTTAGATCAAAGCATATTCATGTATTAGAATGGCTCAGTCAAAGTCCAGACCTAAATCCAATTTAGAATCTGTGGCAAGACTTGAAAATTGCTGTTCACAGACACTCTTCATCCAATCTGACAGAGCTTGAGCTACTTTGCAAAGAATGGGCAAAAATGTCACTCTCTAGATGTGCAAAGCTGGTAGAGACATACCCAAAAAGACTTGCAGCTGTAATTGCAGTAAAAGGTGGTTCTACAAAGTATTGACTCAGGGGGGCTGAATACAAATGCACACCACCCTTTTAAGATAGTTGTAACAAATTTTGAAAACCATTTATCATTTTCCTTCCACTTCACAATTATGTGCCACTTTGTGTTGGTCTATCAAAACCCCAATAAAATACATTTACATTTTTGGTTGTAACATGACAAAATTTTGAAAAATTTCAATGGTTATGAATACTTTTTCATGGCACTGTATAACCTATTAATTGCAAAACTAATGGTTGAATATGTTTATCTACCCATTCTCTCAATTTCTACCTCTATTATTTAGTGTCTCAATTAGTTATAGTCAATAATTGACTTCATCACTCTTTGGCTAATGCTTGTACCACCACTGAGGCTGCTATAGTCTCATTCTTTGAGACATTGCATAATATTGTTTATAGGAGACAAGTGTCTCCTTGTAAGAGTACTGCTATGCTATAGACAGCAGCTATAGAGCTTTTCGTTACCATAATGACTTGTAACTCCTATAACAGTCCACTGCGGAACAACCATACCATGAGTGATTTGTTTACAGTTCCTGATCCTCAGCAGTGGACTGCAGGGGGGATAAATCTGTGTCATCTGTATACCACCCAGGGCTTTAAAAACCTTCTCTCAACTAGAGATGGAAAATTTCCAGAAATGTTAAAGCTAATGTAATACCCTCTTAGTTACACTAGAGAGAGTTGTAATCCCTAATGGTTAGTCAGGAGCTGCTAGCAGCTGAGGTGTAATAGCCAGAGGGTTCAAACTTGGGTCAGGGCTGAAAGACTCTACAGGTGAGCCTCTCTTGAATTTCTACCTGCTCCAAGGTCCTCAGGGAGGGCCGTGGAGTCAGTGGGTGAAGAGTAGCTGGCTGCACCTCTTTGGGGACTTCACCAATTCCCAACAGGAGGTTGGAAGGGGGCTGGACTCCTTAAAGAGATGTTGGAGTAGAGAGGAGAAAGATGTGAGGAGGAGCAGGAGGGTGTTGGAGTGGAGGAGAGAGGAGAGAGCTGTGAGGTTGGCGGAGGAGGGCCACCAGGAGGCCTGCTGGTATGGGGCCTGCCTACGAGCCTGGTTCAGAAGAGGTGGAAAGCTCAGGACTCACTGGTCCCCTGGGAGGGGATCCTCTGTGTGGCAGGAGGGAGCTGTCCAGCTATCAAGCTTGGTTACTGCAGCCATGCACAAGCTGTGCAGGAGAAGCACCTGAGTGAGTACACCTACACCCCCTGGGAGGATAGGGGAAGGAGCACTCTCATGGGAAACCAGTTTGTCCCCCTTCTGGTGACTGTGCACTTATTGAGGGCACAGGATCCAGGTCCCCTTGCTCAGGATAAGAAAGGACTACTTACAGACTGCCGGGTGGAGGAGGAGTTCATCTGGGGTCTGGGGTAGTATTAATGGAGCTGCTGGCTAGCACTCCAACAGTGACTGTGTGAGGCCTTGAAGGAGAAGTTGTACATAGGTCAGGAAGTTTTCCTTTGAGAATTAGTTCCATTGGGCATCCTATACACCTGTATACCCCATCCAAGTTCAATTCCTCAAATAAAACTAACAAAACCAAAGTTCAGACTGATTTCCTGTCTATAGATGCATGGCTAAGAGAGAATGTTAAAGGACTGGCAATGCAGGACTATTGGGGAACCCAAACAACTAAAAATTTAACAGCAACCCCTAAGGGGATAGTGCTACACTATGGGGAAAAAAACACTTTTTCCATTTTTTTTCTGGAAAAAATGGAAATTTTTTGAAAAATTTAAAAAAATTCAGTGTTGAGTAGTTTTACAAAGTGAAACTCACTTTGTTACATTGGAAAGGTGAAATGCAGCGCAAATAAAAGTATTATGTTTGAAATAAAAGTACAGCTTATTCAGTAAATAAACAAATTTGCTTTTTAAAATTTTATTTTTTATTACAAATGGAATAAGAAGGACTGTGTATGTTAAAACGGAGCTCCAGTCATGTTTGTCAAACTTAAAAGTCAGTGGCTACAAAAACTGCTGACTTTAAATAAACAGCCACTCACCTGTCCCATGATCCAGCGCTGTGCTCAGCCCAGCAGTTTTCAGGTTGTGTCCTCTCTCAACGGCACAGGCATTGTTACTGTGAGCACTGGGCTGTGACAACTTGAAGTTTCACAGCCGGGTGCCCACTGCACACTGTTAATGCCTAGGCAGTTGGAGGGGAAGTGGGTAGAGCTCTGCTTTAAGAAACTTTCAACTATACATGAGAACAGGTAACCACTTCATAATAATTAAAAAGCTTCCTGCCAATATGCATTTTCAGTTATTTACAATGTTGATCCAGAAGCATATAGTGCTCTTGCAAGAGCTTGATCAATGTTCTCCTGATTCTAAAGTGTAATTTTATCTATAAATGAATGGATTGTCAATTTTTGAGAGGCAGTGGTCTGCAACACTTCCTTGCTTGAAGATGCTGCTGGTGAAGAAACACTTTGTGATGATCCAGAAGCAGCTGAGTGTTTCTGGAATGAGAACTCTGGAGAGAAAAGCACTTTCATTATAGTCCTCATCATTTAATTCCATAAAGTATTTTTTAATGTCTTTAAGGCACCTCTGGCATGCAAGGATGTGTGTTGTCATCCTTGTAGCATTTGGAAAAGAATAATTCTACTCACAATATTTGCCAATTGCAGTTTTGCTTTCAGTAGAAATTGCACTGTGGAAATGTTTACAAACTCTAGATGTTGGTCTCACCATTTTACTGAGAGGAGGAAAAGAAAAAAGCAATTTCCTGAGCAGACTATAGGTAAACATTATGCTGTGATGGTGGAGAACATTATTAGGAATCATTTAAAGGTTATAAAGATAAACTAATTTGTAAGACAAATTTACCCTTTTACTTGTCATTTAAGGCCTGAAAGAAGGACAGAAACCATCATCTACATAGTTACATAGTTAGTCTGGCTTAAAAAAAGACAAAAGTTCTAGTTCCAGTTCTGATCCAGACTAAGGTAAAAAAACCCAGCAAAGCATGATGCAATTTGCTTCTGCAGGGGAAAAAAATCCTTCCTTATCTCCCGAGAGTCAGTTAGATAATCCCTGGATCAACTTTACCTGTAAATGTTAGTATCCAGTTATATTATGTGTATCTAGGATTGGTGCCCAAAACTGAACTGCATACTCTAGATAAGGTAATAAATAATGATTTGTACAGGGGTAAAATATACCTCTTTTAATACAAGAGAGGATTTTGCTCGCTTTAGAAACCGCAGCTTGGCATTGCCTGCCATTATTAAGATTATAATCTACCAGAACCCACAGATCCTTCTCTACCATTGATTCCCCCAGTTGTACCCCCCCCCCCCCCGCAATATGTATGATGCATGATTATTCTTAGCCCCCAAGTGCATAACCCTACATTTATCAACATTAAACCTCATTTGCCACATAGTTGCACAATTAAACAGTGCATTGAGGTCGGTTTGTAAATTGGAGACATCCTGTAAGGACATTATTCCACAGCAAAGCTTGGAATAAACTGGAGCAATCTGCAAAGAATTAAATGGTATTTTTAATCCCAGACCCTATATTGTTTATAAATGTATTAAAAAGTAAGGGTCCCAACAATTAACCTTGGGGTACACCACTAACAACCCTAGACCATTCAGAGTATGAATCATTAACCACTACTCTCTCTCTGAATATGATCTTTTAGCCAGTTTCCTATCCATTTACATACTAAGTTTTCCAAGCCTGTAGACTTTACCTTACACATTAGCCATGTGTGGGGAACTGTGTCAAATGCTTCTGCAAAATCCAAGTATACCACGTCCACAGCCACCCCTCTGTCCAAGGTTTTACTCACCTCCTCAGAAAAAGAAATCAGATTTGTTTGACAACTTCTGTCTTTCATGAATTCATGCTGTCTGTTGCTTAAAATATTTTTTTTCCAGCAAGAACTCATCTATGTGGTCTTTTATTAAATTCTCCAGTGTTGGAAGGCAACATGTTTTTATATCAGACATTTATGGATTCTTACTGCCTGGTTATCAAAGAACCATTTGGCCTGTTGAATGTCATCTTGGAGTGTCAATAAAGAAAATATTTACAACAGGGTGTGTGTACCAAAAGGCTGCATACCTAAATCCTTGTCCTGGGAGTTCACACAGACCCCCTAGTGGTGTGTCATGGAGATAAGAGAGCCTCAGCCCAGATTCCCTGGTGACATGAAGATTAAAAGGACAGATTACATGGCTTCTAGAAGGAAGAAACCTGATGTGGACTGGAACGTTGACCTGGGTCACAGCATTTTTGCCAATATAGCAATGCCCCCTGGTGGAGACAACTACATACTTCCAGGAGGATGGATGGGGTAATACTAGTGTTACTAGTGTTAGAGTTTTACTTCCTTTGTAAATAAATAAGACCTTGCTTCTTTGAGCATTGTGTTTGTTATTATAGCTAATATTGTAACATATTACATCCATCAATATTGTCAGAGTTTAGATATATATATACTAATTATAGGGACTGACAAGATAGCACATAATTTTATTATATAAATAGGGGGGAATCCAGGAAAACCACCCCATAATAATTTTATTTAATTTGGCACCCCAGAAGTAGGAGTGTGGAAACAAATTCCGCACAGAAGCCAAACCCTAATGTATTTTTGTTCAAACGCTTTTGCAAAATCCAAGTATACCACGCCCACAGTCACAACACTGTCCAAGGTTTTACTCACTTCCTCATAAAAAGAAATCAGATTTGTTTGACAACTTTTGTCTTACATGAATCCATGCTGTCTGTTGCTTAATATATTTTTTTCAAGCAAGAACTCATCTGTGTGGTCTTTTATTAAATTCCCTAGTATCTTCCCAACTACAGAGGTTAAACTAACAGGTCTATAATTTCTTGGTAAATATTTTTTTTTATTTTATCTTTAGTTAAATTTTTTTCATTACAAAAATCCATATTGTGCCCAACAATTCTTAAATACATAAACACTGCATACTTAGTACCTGTTCCCTACACCACCCACCCTTATTTTCAACCCACCCATTTTCCCGGTCCACATTCCAAATTCTTTCAAAATCTTCCTTTATATTTTCCTGCCTAAGCCTATATCCCTTTCCTTCATCTAAAGCTCCATAGCTACTCAGTTACCCTTACCAACTCTCCCCACTCTTCCTACCTTAAGCTCCTACCACTTTCCAATAACTTTCAGATGATTTAAAATCATACCATTTACTCTACATTTCTCTCATTCTTTCCATTTTGTGGGCTCTTGGGCTAACCAATATTTAGGGATAAGACTTTCGGCCGCACTAATTAGATGATATAATACACTATTTTTGAATTGTTTCACAGATGTCTCTGTATTCTAAAATATACACGCCCACGGGTCCCTCTGTACAATTGTCCCTGATGTCTCCTCTATATATTAAATTATTTCCTGCCTAAACATCTGAATTTTGGGGCAATCCCACTATATGTGAGTGTTTGTTCCCTTATTCCCACACTCTCTCCAACATTATTGTGAGACATCTAATCGTTGTTTATGTGCCACACTCAGTGTGATATACCATCTTGCTAAGCACTTATAATTCATGTCAACTGTGTTCATGTTCATCAACTCGTGTGTTAATTAAAATATCTTATTTTTTTGTTGCTTGTTCAATTGTGTTCCCAGCTCCTTTTTCCACTTTTCTAAGTATGGGGGAGGATCAGGACCCTCCAGATCAGTAAGGATCTTATAAATCCTGGAGGTAACATGTTTCTGTATTATATTTGAACTCAACATTTTTTCTAACGGATACATATCCTCCAGCGTCCTCATTGGTTGTGGTAGTGCAGCAACAAAATGTCCCAACTGGTAGTTCTGCCATTCATCTAATGTAAAAAATATATTTTGTTTTCCTTTAAGTCTTGAAAAGTGTGCAATTTCCCCTTATCGACTATATCCTTCAAACGTGCATTTCTATCTTTGATCCACTTCTCCAAAATATTGTCTTTGCTAGGTGGAAAATTTTCCATGCCCACCAGAGGAATCAATACTGTGTTGTATTTCCAATCCATTTGCTTATGCAGTGCATTACATACTCTTAGTACCTTACGTGTCAACGTGCTGGTGTTTTCACCCAAAATACGAAAATATTGTATGGTATCCAAATAATCTTCTCTGATTGTGCCTTACTTAGAACACCTTCTATAAATGCCCAACATTTCCCATGTGCGTTATGTGTCCAATCTACAATACGTGACCGTAATACCAAATAATAGTATTTCCTAAAATTAGGTACATTTAACCCCCATTCTCTTTTTTTTACTCAATACTTCATATTTAATTATTGGTTTCTTATTAGCCCAAATAAACCTAAGTATCAGTTTCTTTAATGTCCCAAAGAAGGACTTTGGTACATGTACTGGGAGCATGTGAAATTTCTAAAAGATTTTTGGCACTATTATCATTTTTATCAGATTTATATAACCTATCCAGGAGGCCCGTCCCCTTGAAAGTCTCCCCAACTCACCCTTTATTTCATTTAATAATGGGGCGTAATTTACTTGGTATAAATTCTTTATTGATGACGTTAGTTTTATACCCAGATAACTTAATGCACTTTCCCTTCAGGAAAATGGGAACTCTTTTTGTTTGGCCTGCTTCTCTGTTTTTGGGAGACTAATATTCAAGATCTCCAACTTTGAGTGGTTTATCTTCAGATTTGATAACTCTCCATATTGTTTTAATAGTCTCAATAAATTTGGTAGCGATAATCTGGGGTTCACCATGTAGGACAACATGTCTACGTAGGCTGCTACCTTATGTTCCACTTCACCTATCTTAATTCATGTTACATCTACACTCTTTCTGACCATCACCAATAAGGGTTCCAAAGATATTACAAATAGCAGGGGAGATAATGGGCATTCCTGTCTTGTACCATTCTTCATTTAAAAAAACTATGAGAGGGACCCATTCACCTTTACTGCAGCTGACAGTCAACTATAAAGCCCTTTCATCCATTTTAGCATTTTAGGCCCTAAACCCAACAACTCTAGTGTATCCATAATAAAACCCCAGTCTACCCTATCAAAATTTTTTTCGGCATCAGTCGACAAAATTATTGTCCGCAGCTTCTCTCTCTTTGCTTTTTGTAAAAGAAATAGTGATCTCAGGCCATTGTCCCTCCCTTCTCTTCCTGGGATGAATCCCACCTGATCCAGGTGTATCCATTCCAGCATCAGTTCTTTCATCCTAGTTGCTATTACTTTTGCTTATAACTTTGTATCAATATTTAATAATGATATAGGTCTATAGCTGGCACATTGTGCACCGCCTTTCCATTCTTTGAGTATGATTGTTATATATGCTTGCAACGATTCTTCTCTCATCCCCAACATTTCTCCTAACGCGTTCATATATGTGCCTAATCTAGGGACCAGTATATCTTTAAATTTCTTATAGTAACCCACTGTACAACCATCAGGACCTGGACTCTTTCCTGCTGCTGTACTCTTCAATGTCAAAATAATTTCCTCCTGGTAGATGATTCTCTCTAGGGCCTCTAACGTTTCTTCTGGAATTCTTGGTAGACCAACCTCCTTTAAATATTTCTGCCTTTTTCCCTTCCTTTCCGCCTCCATTTCTTTCCAGTCCCCATTCTTTACATCATACAACCTACTATGATATTTTTGAAACGTATTAGCGATGTCAGTGGTGGAATATACCTATTCTCCTTTTTCATCTATATAATTCTTTGATTTCTTTTCCTTTAGTCTTTTCATTAGCAATTTCCCAGGTCGATTCCCCCACTCATACCGTTCCTTTGAGATCCTATTAAAATCCTCCTTGTTTCCACTTCCATAAGTTTTTTTAGTTTTTCTCTTATAAGAGTTATCTTCTGAAATATTTCTGAGTCCAGTTTCTTTTTGTGTAATTGTTCTAAGTTATACAACTCTTCCGTCACCAACCTTATTTTTTTTTTCTCCTGGTCTTTCTTTTTTTCCGCCCCCATCGAGATCAAAATTCCCCTGATATATGCTTTGTGTGCCTCCCATATTGTAGCCACAGATACCTCCTTGGTCTCATTCAGTATAAAAAATTGCTCTAATTCCTTCCTTAACGTTCTCTCTAGATCCGGGTCTTGTATAAGCATCTCGTTTAATCTCCACACAGTTAATCTATTCTGCTCCCCTCCTACACGTAGTCTGATTGTGACAGGTGCATGATCCGACACAGACATAACCCCTATATTAGACTTGACCAATTAATCCAATTGTCTGTGTTCGATCATTATGTAGTCCAATCGTGAGTATGATCTGTGCGCTGGAGAGAAAAAGTATAATCCCTTTTTCTTGGATGTTTCATTCTCCATGTATCTATCAGCTGATATTGATGTAGTTTCTTTTTCAACAGTTTTAATTCTCTACCTCTTTCTCTCTGCGCACTTGACGACGTATCCATCCATAGGTCTAAACAAAAATTAAAGTCTCCTGCCACAATCAGACTACCTTTTTTAAAGTCTTTAAGTTATCTCAACACACTCTCCATGAATACAACTGGTTTATTATTTGGGTAATAGATGTTCGCTAATGTATAGTCAACTCTTTGTAATTTTCCTCTCAGGAAAAGAAGCCGAACCCTCTGGGTCCACCAGTCTCTCTTCCAGAATGAAACCCACATGTTTTGAGAACCCAATTGCTACTTCTTTACCTTGAGTATAACTTAACATTTGTGTCATGTGATATACAGTGGGGATCAAAAGTTTGGGCACCCCAGCTAAAAATTTGTATTAATGTGCATAAAGAAGCCAAGGAAAGATGGAAAAATCTCCAAAAGGCATCAAATTACAGATTAGACATTCTTATAATATGTCAACAAAAGTTAGATTTTATTTCCATCATTTACACTTTCAAAATAACAGAAAACAAAAAAATGGCGTCTGCAAAAGTTTGGGCACCCTGCAGAATTTATAGCATGCACTGCTCCCTTTGCCAAGCTGAGACCTGCCAGTGTCATGGATTGTTCTCAATCATCGTCTGGGAAGACCAGGTGATGTCAATCTCAAAGGTTTTAAATGCCCGGACTCATCTGACCTTGCCCCAACAATCAGCACCATGGGTTCTTCTAAGCAGTTGTCCAGAAAACTGAAACTGAAAATAGTTGACACTCACAAAGCTGGAGAAGGCTATAAGAAGATAGCAAAGCGTTTTCAGATGTCAATATCCTCTGTTCGGAATGTAATTAAGAAATGGCAGTCATCAGGAACAGTGGAAGTTAAAGCAAGATCTGGAAGACCAAGAAAAATATCAGAGAGAACAGCTCGCAGGATTGTGAGAAAAACAATTCAAAACCCACGTTTGACTGCACGATCCCTCCAGAAAGATCTGGCAGACACTGGAGTTGTGGTACACTATTCCACTATAAAGAGATACTTGTACAAATATGGTCTTCATGGAAGAGTCATCAGAAGAAAACCTCTTCTACGTCCTCACCACAAAAATCATCGTTTGAACTTTGCAAATGAACATATAGACAAGCCTGATGCATTTTGGAAACAAGTTCTGTGGACCGATGAGGTTAAAATTGAACTTTTTGGCCGGAATGAGCAAAGGTACGTTTGGAGAAGAAGGGGCACAGAATTTAATGAAAAGAACCTCTGTCCAACTGTTAAGCATGGGGTTGGATCAATCATGCTTTGGGGTTGTGTTGCAGCCAGTGGCACAGGGAACATCTCACGAGTAGAAGGAAAAATGGATTCAATAAAATTTCAGCAAATTTTGGATGGTAACTTGATGCCATCTGTGACAAAAAGCTGAAGTTAAAGAGAGGATGGCTTCTACAAATGGATAATGATCCTAAACACACCTCGAAATCCACGGGGGATTACATCAAGAGGCGTAAACTGAAGGCTTTGCCATGGCCTTCACAATCTCCTGACCTCAACATAATTGAAAATCTATGGATAGACCTTAAAAGAGCAGTGCGTGACAGACAGCCCAGAAATCTCAAAGAACTGGAAGACTTTTGTAAGGGAGAATCGGCAAAGATACCTCAAACAAGAATTGAAAGACTCTTGGCTGGCTACAAAAAGCGTTTACAAGCTGTGATACTTGCCAAAGGGGGCAGTACAAGATATTAACTCTGCAGGGTGCCCAAACTTTTGCAGACGCCATTTTTTTGTTTTCTGTTATTTTGAAAGTGTAAATGATGGAAATAAAATCTAACTTTTGATGACATATTATAAGAATGTCTAATCTGTAATTTGATGCCTTTTGGAGATTTTTCCATCTTTCCTTGGCTTCTTTATGCACATTAATACAAATTTTTAGCTGGGGTGCCCAAACTTTTGATCCCCACTGTATGTGTCTCTTGTAAAAACTCTTGTAAAAACACTACATCCATAGAATATCGGTGGATTTCCCAAAGTATTTTATGTCTTTTAGTAGGGGAGTTTAGTCCTTTCACATTATATGTTATAAAATTGATCAAACTCATTTCTGAAGCTAAGTCACTTCTCAACTATACTTCCTGTCAAAGGAATACAGACCTAGATAATATAGAACAAGGACCACCCCCCTCTATCCCTCCTCCCTCTGTCCGCCCACCCCCCTCTCTCCTTTTATTTTCCCCATATTACTTTTAAGAAACTCCTGGCCTGAATTTTGCCCTGGAATCTGTTGTGGGATGTTCCTACTAGCAATTCCTATATCGGGGTAAAGCTCTAAACACACACGCCGACTTGGCCCCCCATCTTTCAGCACAGGGGATCTAGAGCTTGGTAGAGCATTTAGCCTCGAGATAACCCACCATTTCCTTCTCATCATCTACCTAGTTACTACTGCCTATTTAGGCCTCCGATTTTCTCAATACGTGGGAACTACCACTCCAGTGTGGGAAAAAAGAGAGGGGAGAAAATAAAACAAACAAAACAAAAAAACTTTTTGGGGGCCTAGGAGAGACCGTGGGGATCACACCCTTCTCCCGCAACTCCCCCTCCTCATCCCATACCAGTTAACTTCTCTTTTTATTTACCATCTGCCACTTTTCTTTTCCCGGCCCTGAGCGCTCAATAGACCCTCCTGACCACCCCACAATGTCAATTTCCTGTAAGTCTAATTTTCCACAAAAGTCGTTTAATTCTTCTGAGAATCTCAGTCTTGCCGATTTCCTATCTTTCCACCCAATCAGACAGGCCGGGAAACCCCAGTTATATCAGATTTTTTTTTCTCCCTCATCAGTTCCAGCAACAGTTTCAAGGATCTTCTCCTGGCTAACGTCTCAGATGCAATGTCAGCGAATATTTGCAGCTTTGTCTCTCCATATTTTATTTCCATGGTCTCTCTGAGTTTTTTCCATATTTTTTCAATATCCTCGTAGTGATGGAATCGAACAATCACATCTCTGGGCGAGTCAGCTGACACTCCTTGTGGTCACCTTATCCTGTGTACTCTCTCCATTTTTAAATGCTCTTAAGAGTCAATGGATTAAGCACTCTCTTTATTTTATCTCGCAAGTCTTACCCTTGGGACGCTTCTGGTAAACCATGAATCCTTAAATTGTTTCTTCTTTCTCTGTTCTCTTGATCTTCTAATTTGAATATGAGCTTTCTCTGTTCTCTTTTGCATCTCTTCAACCTGCGTCTCTAGTTTAGTAATCAAGAGTTCCTGTCTCCATTTTTCCCTCTACTTCTTCCACTCGTGTCAACATTCGACTGCGAACATTTCTGCCATATCAGATTTTGTAGGTATTTGTGACATAGCTCCCTGTTGTTCCAAAACATTTGGTCTCTTAAAAACACTATCCACATTCATCAGTTTGTTGATCTGGTTCACTTCTTGTGTCCCGAGTGACATTTTTGATTGATCTTCCACCAGTTTTCTGGTTCTCTCCTGTTGTTTATCTGGGGTTAAATTTTCCGGGCTTTTCTCCTGCAAAGGCAGGTATCTCCTTATTGTACTAATATTCACGTTTGCTTGAGGGGTTTTTACTCCCCCCCCCCCTTTGGCTGATCTACCCTTCATCTATTTAGACTTTGCTGCTGAATTTGCTATTAGTGCACAACTGCAGTATTATTCAACCCCAGGAAAGACCTTTATTTTTCTTTTCCTCTGGTGACTTTAACATCCCCTATTACAGTATGTTACTTTGGGAGCAGGAGTGATCTAACCAGTTCCGCCAACCACTGAGAACTCCAGCAAACGCAGTCCTCCGACCCATCCAATGCTCTGGAGTGCTTTAGGCATCAGCAATTACATCACAAGATTAAGTGTCCCACCGTTACCCACGGCAACTCACCACCACCTTCCGTGCCGACCGATTAAGATCTTTTCATCCTAGTGCATATTCCTGTATAATAATATTCAGTCCCAGCCATTGTCTCTGATCAGATAAGATTTGTCTTTGTAAATTGAGCAACTTGGGGTGTCTCAGAATCTCCCAAAACTGCTGTCTCAATCCAGAGTGAACCACCTTTAGTGCACTGCCTCCTCTTCATCCATGAAGCCTCACCGCTCTCCTGGACCTTTGGGACAGCTTATCACATTCAAAATTGTCGCCACAGTCACATGGACTGTCCACATGTGCAATCACGAGTGATCACAGGGACGCTCTCACCGTCCCCTTCTCCTCCAAAGCCGCCGCCTCCTGCTCTCACAGATCCAGTGTACTTCACCAACCTGCCGCCTCTCCTAGTGGCACAAGTCCATCTTCTGCCACCAGGACCGCCCGGACTCAGATTCACCTTGGCATCCAACACTGCTCCCACCCTGGCCCCAGGTGAGACAGGACTCCGGTCAGTCTATTCAGGGCAGATCGGCAACAGGGCTGCACACATGGATGGCGGCACCTGGAGCTCACGCTACCCATGGCGCCATGCTCAGGCCCCTCCCCCTCTCCATATGTGACTTAGTAAAGATTTTGATCCCTTTTTAAAATAGGCACCACATTGGGCTTACACCAATCAAGTGGTACTATGCCAGTCATTAAAGAGTCCCTAAAGATTAGAAACAATAGCTTTAAAATGGCAGAGCTCAATTCTTTAAGGACCCGTGGGTGTATGCCATCCGGTCCAGGTGCTTTATTCACCTTTATTCTGTCTAAATATATCTGGATCATATCAGTTGTGAGCCAATGTGGATCATCTGCGGCTGTGACAATACCATGCCCATTATAGGCAAGAGCTCCCCCATGCTTCTTTGTATAAACAGAGCTGAAGAAGATATTTAATAAATTTGCCTTCTCTTTGTCCCCAGTCATTCACTCTAGATTATTTTGTAAAGGGCCTACATGTTCGGACCAAACCTTTTTACTATTAATATATTTTAAGAATTTTGGGGGGTTTGTCCTGCTATCTTTTGCAATCTGTCATTCGTTTTCAATTTTTGCAGCCTTGATTTCCTTTTTACATATTCTGTTATATTCTTTGTAACATGTAGCTGTCACGAACGTGGCGTCAGACCCCTGACCTTCTCACCAAACTCGTGACCGAAGGACTAGGCAATCTAAAACCGCGATGTCACGTGCATAACAATGCCATGACCAGCTGCATCCTGCACAACGATTTTCCAGCTAATTGGACCACAATCTATGTACCGGCAGCCTGGGAGCAATTGTTACTGGGTCAGGTTAATTACGCAATTAACCCTTCACACTGCCACCAACTCCTTTTGTTCAGAGAAAGAGGAAACTCAGCGATATCAGCTATAACACTATGATGGTTGAGATAATCATCTGTATAACACGGTCACCGCAGACCGGTTATACAGAGGGTTGAACAAACACAGTAGCGCTCTTATAGAGGCGGGAATTCGTAAATGACAACCCATTTTGTAGTTCCCTAGCAGGGGGTGTCTCTGAAGTCAAGGACCAATACCCCGTTTAGGGAGGGATCATCTGGGCGTAGGCCTAAACTAGAGACAAAATCTCTTATAGTTCATATTTTGGCTCATAACTTTCCCCATGCACAAGTGACATTCCACCAGCGGGTAGATTATTATGCAGACACATCTGAGGAGCAGGTAGATATGAAATATGAAATACATATTTGAAGGGTTCCAGAGATGTAATTTTCTGCTTTCCTAGGTATTCCAGTCAGGGAGTGTGACCTATCAAACTGTTTGTCTCCTCGTGCTCAATCTGAAGATATGACTGGTTGTTATGTAAGTCTCTCATATTCCAAGATATGAGACATAGGGGAAAATGGATTTTAAAAGTGTTATCTGGTTCGTGCTTCTCTGGAATGTCTTTGAACTCCTGGGAAGGCTTGCATTATCTTTTACAATGTGCTATATTGCACAGCTCTCTTAGACAGCGAGGAGCTCAGCACAGAGAGGTGTATAGCTCTGGGCTCCCTGCTGGGCTCTGGCCAGCCTGTGACACTTTTTAACACACAAGCCATATGTGAATGTGTATGAACAGAGAGGAAGGGGGGAGAATGAGGGGGAAATATGTTTGTCAGGATGGTTGACCCTTTGCCAAGATGGAGGTTGAAGCCAAAATGGTTGAACCGCATCCATCTCTGGGTGCATGCCTGCCACAGTAGCCACTTGCCCTCCTGAGGATTTACCCCCCTTCCTGACCAGGCCTCTTTTTGCTACTCGGCGCTGCACTAATTCCACTGATAATTGCGCAGTCATGCAATGCTGTACCAAAACGAAATTTACACCTTTTTTTCACACAAATAGAGCTTTCTTTTGGTGGTATTTGATCACCTGTGCGCTTTTTATTTTTTGCGCTATAAACAAAAAAAGACTGAACATTTTGAAGAAAAACTATATTTTTTACTTTTGGCTATAAAAAATATATAGTAAACTCAACGTTAGTTATAAATTTAGGCCAAAATGCATTCTGCTACATGTTTTTGGTAAAAAAATTCCAATAAGTGTATATTGATTGCTTTGTGTGAAGGTTATAGCGTCTACAAACTATGGTATAGATATTGCAATTTACGCCATTTTTTTTTGCTATATAGCACTGCACTAGTTTAACTGACAATTGCACGGTCATGCAATATGGCACATAAATGACATTTATGTCCTTTTTTCACACAAATAGAGCTTTATTTTGGTGGTATTTTATCACCTGTGCGCTTTTTATTTTTGGCGCTATAAACAAAAACGTTTTTAGAAAAAAATGTTTTTGATAAAAAACATATTTTCTCATTTCTGTCATAAAAAATATCCAAAAAAACTAAAATTTCATCATACATTTAGGCCAAAATGTATTCTGCTACATGTTTTTGGTTAAAAAAAATCCCAAAAAGTGTATATTGATTGCTTTGTGTGAAAGTTATAGCGTCTACAAACTATAGTATAGATAATGGAATTTACACAGCTTTTCCTTTCTGACTGCTCATCACATTTCTTGAGGCGCTAAAATACGAGGACAGTACAAACACCCCCAAATGACCCCTTTTCGGAAAGTAGACACCCTAGGCTATCTGATGAGAGGCATATTGAGTCCATGGAAGATTTATTTTTTTCCACAAGTTTCTGGAAAATGACAAAAACTTTTTTTTACAGTTGTCATTTAAATGATATATTTCTCACACAAGCCATGGGTATATGTGAAATTACACCCCAAAATACATTCTGCTACTTCTACTGAGTATGGGGATATGACATGTGAGAGACTTTTTGGGAGCCTAGCCACATACAGGAGCCTAAAATCCAATGACCACTTTGAAAGCCTTTAGGTGCGTAATTTGCTCTTTTCACTTCCTCATTACCTATCACAGTTTCGGAGGCCCTGAAATGCCAGGATAGCACCAAACCCCCCCAAATTACCCCTTTTTGGAAAGTAGATACCCCAAGGTATTTAAAAAGAGGCATGATGAGTATTTTGCAGATCTCATTTTTGCTCACAAGGTTTTTAAATATATATATATAAAAAAAAAGAAAAAATATGTTTTTGGTTTTTTTCTTCAATTTTCAAAAACTTGTGGCAACAAACAAGATCTGCAAAATACTCACCATGCTTCTGAACAAATTCCTTGGGGTGTCTACTTTCCAAAAAGTGGTCATTTGGAGGGGGTTTGGTGCTATCCTGGCATTTCAGGGCCTCCGAAACTGTGATAGGTAGTCAGGAAGTGTAATGAGGAAATAAAGCCCTTTGAAAGCCTGATCGTGCTTATTGGATTTTGGGGTCCTTTACTTGGCTAGACTGCCAAAACGTCTCTCACATGTGGTACCCCCATACTCGGGAGAAGTAGCAGAATGTATTTTGGGGAGTAATTCCACATATACCCATGGCATGTGTGAGCAATAAGTCTTTTAAGTGACAATTTTGTGTAAAAGAAGAAATTTTTTTTTGTCATTTTCCAAAAATTTGTGGTAATAAATAAGTTCTTATATTATTATTATTATACAGTATTTATAAAGCGCTGATAGTTCGCTCAGCGCTGTACATTACAAAGGGGGACAGAACATGTGACAGAACAATAACAATACAATGCAAAACATGAGGGGATTGAGGGCCCTGCTCTTTCGAGCTTACAATCTAGGAGGGGTTGGGATAGTGGTACAGGAGGAGATAGCCGTGGGGGATGGAGTGGTAGGAAGAGTGGAGGAGGTCAGCAAGTTAGCAGGGGGTGGGGTAGGCTTCCCTGAAGAGATGGGTTTTCAGGGTGCGCCTAAAGGAGAGGAGAGTAGGTGATAATCTGATGGGTTGGGGCAGGGTGTTCCAGAGGAAGGGTGACACCCTGGAGAAGTCCTGGAGGCGGGCATGGGAGGAGGAGACCAGGGAACTAGAGAGAAGGAGGTCTTGTGAGGAGCAGAGTGTGTGTGCTGGGTGGTACTTGGATATTAGGTCAGTGATGTAGTTCAGGGCAGTGTGGTGGATGGCTTTGTATGTCAGTGTTAGGATTTTGAATTTGATCCGTTGCGCAATCGGAAGCCAGTGGAGGGATTGGCACAGGGGGGTGTCGGAGATGGAGCGGTTGGAAAGGTGAATGAGTCTGGCTGCCGTATCCAGGATCGACTGAAGCAGGGATACCCAGCGGCGAAGCAGGCCAGTAAGGAGGGAGTTGCAGTAATCGAGTCGTGATATGATGAGGGAGTGGATGAGCTGTTTAGTGGTTTGTGGGGTTAGGAACGTGCGTATTTTGGCGATGTTGCGGAAGTGGAGTCTGCACGAGCTTGTTAAAGATTGGACTTGGGGCTGGAAGGATAGGTTGGAGTCCAGAATGACACCAAGTACTCTGGCCTGCGGGGCGGTTTTGATGGTGGCGTTGTTGGACATGATGGAGAAGTCAATGGGGGGTGGTGTCCGGGCTGGGGGGAAGACAAGAAACTCGGTCTTGGAGAGGTTCAGTTTAAGGAAGTGGAGCGACTATTGATTCAACATGCCTCTCAGCAAATAGTTTGGGGTGTCTACTTTCCAAAAAGGGGTCGTTTTGGTGGGTGGGGGCATTTTATGCCCAGCATTAGAAGTTTATGCCACACATCACTCACTCTTCTAACCACCTGAAGACCAAGCCTTTTCTGACACTTTTTGTTCACATTAAACAAAATCTGTATTTTTTGCTAGGAAATTAATTTAAACCCCAAAACATTATATTTTTTTAAAGCAAATACCCTAGTGAATAAAATAGTGGGTGTTGCAATTTTTTATGTCACATAGTACTCAATTTTTTTTAAAAAATACACTTTTTTTACTTTTAATGCACAAAAACACTAAATATTGGCTAATTATTTGGTAAAATATAAAAGATGATGGTATGGTAAATAGATACCAAACATGACATGCTTTAAAACTGTGCATGCCCCGTGCAATGGCGACAAACTGCATAGGTTTTTAATATCCATAGGCAACGTTTTAAAAGCCTTTACAAGCTACCATTTTAGACTTACAGAGGAGGTCTAGTGTTTGAATTACTGCCCTTGATCTGACGTTTGCGGCGATACCTCACATGCATGGTGCAATCTCTGTTTCCATACTGGCACAGGGTCAATGCTCATGAACGCAGATGCACATGTGCGCAGGGGGGCGAGGGTACTTTTTTTTTTAAGTTATTTTGATTTTTTAATTATTATTACACTGTCCCTTCATTTTTTTTTTTTTTTTATCACTTTCAATGCTGTCACAGGGAATGCAAATATCCCCTATAACTTCAATGGGCATTGTCATATATTCTTTTATGAGGAATCTGGGTTCTATCAGACTCTAGATTTCTCCTCTGCCCTTACATTATCTAATCAAACCAAGATCAGTGTGATTAGATGCTTTCCAAATTTAAAAATGGTGCTGTTTATATCCTGTGAAACTGAAGTGATGAAGTGCTCGTAGCTTCCGATTTCTTAGGCTATAGAGATGATTGGCACCATTCTGGTCTCCAATCAGTTCTATGGTCAGCTAGCAGAAACACCAGCTGCATTCTCAGGTTGCCCCAAAGGCACGGGACTGCCCGAGAAGGCCATGGAAGGCAGCGGGGGAGGGGGGGCATCATCTTCCACTGCTTGTAAAAGCAATCCTGCAGCTGATTAGCCACTAGGATGAAAGACGATCACTGGCTGAAAAAAACGATACCAGGATGATGCCTGCAGCTGTAGGCATCATCCTGGTATAACCATTCAAAGTCCAGTGATGTACCAGTACATCGGTTTACGAATTAAATTTGTTCTGTAGGACATTTCATATGGCGATAAATTCGCAAACCGAAACACTGTTTCCCATAGGAATGCATTGAAAACCAATTAATCCGTTCAGAAGGTCAGAAAAATAGTGAACACTACTAAAATACCGCATGAGTTATTTTATTAACTCATGCAGTATTTTAGTAGTGACAACCATTGTTAATATTTCAGCTGTCAGCGGGGTTCCCCACTGACAGATGAATGTAATAGAATTGCTGGTAATTAAAAAAAAAAAATTTAATTGCAGGCAATTCACTCAGCTGTCAGGTGCCAGTTTTTAAATGTAATTACCATTTTTTTCTTCCCCCTTCACTATACAGTAGTTCAGAAATTCAGCAGTTTCTTTCCCCCTACAGCTGAAAGAGCAAGTTTCTTTTAGTTTATTTCCCCAAGTTAAAAGATACAATGTTTCCTTTCAGTTTCTTAAAAGATACAATGTTTCCTTTCAGTTTCTTAAAAGATACAATGTTTCCTTTCAGTTTCTTAAAAGATACAATGTACCCTTTCAGTGTCTTAAAATATACAAAGTATTCTTTAGCTCTGGGAAACTGACAGCTAATGTTGTGAGCTATACTGAAGAAAAAAAAAAGATGGCAATTGCATTTAAAAATCAACACTGAGATACACTCAATCTCAAATAGTAAAAAATTTGTAAACCGAGGCATTATTTTCAATGGATTTTTATTCGTAAACCAAAAATTACGTTAACAGAGGCATTCGTAAACAATATTACTGTATATGCTATGTTCTTTTTTTTTTTGTATGCAGCCTGTGGACTGAATGAAAAAAGAGAAGAAATCTCTGCCAGAAAAAGTGTGTGGTATGCCCACCATTGGAATATACTGCCCTGCATCCACCCACTTCTAATGGTGGGCACACATTAGGTCACACTTTGCCACATGCGCCAGTTCCAAGATTGTACAAATGTCTAAATAGTGGCACGCTTGAATAAAAATTGTCCACGTATAAGTAGTACCCCATATGGAGAAGGATGACACCAAGTCCCAAACTATCTTGCCACTGCTCCCCATGTAGTCTGGGCATCTGGGGGGCTCCACGTGACTATCTTTTCCCTCGTAAATCCGAATACTTGTGCTCGCCACTGCACCAGCTTGTACTACACTTATGGGACTCGCCACATCACCAAGTCATACTGCAGTGCTGGTATTATTATTATACAGGATTTATATAGCGCCAAAAGTTAGCACAGCACTTTACAATATAACGGGAGACAATACAGCAACAATACAGTTCAATACAAGAGGGTTAGGAGGGCTTGATCCTGGGAGCTTACAATCTAAAAGGTATGTGAAAGACCAGGATGTACTAGACCGCTGGTACTCGCCAGTTCACCAAAAGGTAGCGCGGCACTAGTACTGGCACTCTGCTGCATATGAGAGTCATCAAAATTTACCGACAAGTGCTAACAGAGATCAGGCCTGATTCTGCCAACACTGCTGTTTTGTGTGCAATGTATCAAGTGACCGTGACCTACTGACACTGCACTTGCTGGGGGAGAAGGGGGGGTAAGCGTAGGGGCTAAACGCAGGTGTTTGCAGGTGCCAGGGCTGATCCCGCTAACGCTGCATTTTTGGGGACACTATACTAATGTGATCGTTGGTATAGCGCTGATCTGATCAAAGATATTGATCTGTTCTGACACTATACTAGCAATGGAGGTTTATTGTGTATGAGCGTCTTCCTGGCAATCAAGGGGTTAAATGTGATGACTGGTGTACTGATGGGTTATCTGACGCCATCTGGGAGGGGGCATAAAAACCACGGGAGCGCCAATCACGTATATATATGTGATTTTGCGCACCCGTGACGCCCTGTAGCAGTATTTCTGCTATAGGGCGGTCAGGAAGCGTTACATAAGCAGTTTGTGTTATGGCGCTGCGTTACTTTAAATGACAATTGCGCGGTCATGCAATGCTGCACCAAAATTAAATTTACATCTTTTTTCCCCACAAATTGAGCTTTCTTTTAGTGGTATTTAATTGCCTGTGCGTTTTTATTTTTTGCGCTATAAAAAAAACCCGACAATTTTGAGAAAAAAAATATTTTGGACTTTTTGCCATAAAACATGTCCAGTAAAAAAATTTAAAAATCAAATTTTGTCATAAATTTCAGCCAAAATGTATTCTGCGACATATCTTTCCTAAAAAAAAATCCCAATACGTGTAAATTAATTGGTTTACGTGAAAGTTACAGCATTTACAAATGGCGGTATAGATACTGGATTTTTAATTTTTTTTTATACTAATAATGGCGGCGATCAGTGACTTATGGCTGGACTGCGGCGGACATTCTGACACTGGGGGGAAGTGACTCTGGTCACTGACATCCCCAGTGACACCAATACAGTGATCAGTGAAAAAAAAAACACTGACACTGTATTAATGGTACTGGGGAGGAAGGGGGTTAACTTTTTTAGGCAATCAAAGGGTTAACTGTGTGAGGTTAGTGTTTTACTAGTGGGCGGTGGGGGTGTCCTGGAAAGCTCATCTCTGCTGTCTGTGACAGTATGTTGGGAACTGACAGGGAGCAGAGCTGCATTGAAAACAATGCAGCTGTGCTCTATGTCACTGTTACCCGGCGGGTAATGACCGGCTGGGACCTGGTGAATGGCACCCGCGGCCACGATCAGCTCCTCGTGCGCACCCCCTACCTGATATGCAAAATGACGTTTATAAATGTGATTGTGCACAGTGGTGCCGCCCTGCTGCAGTATATGTACTGTGGCTGGTCAGCAACTGGTTAAACAATGATAGCATTCTTTCATGTTTATGTTTTATAAAAGCTCTTTTCTTATTGTTTATAGCTTTTGCTACATAAGTTTTATTTAAATAACCAATATGTGAAAATAAAATATAGTGCTTAATATAACCACAAATAATAGCGCTCACAAAAAAAACAAATTAACGTGCTAATAACTATTAATACCACCACCAAATTATATGTGTGAGAATTAATTAAATAAATAATCATTGGATCCTCATAAAGTCCATTCAATAAAGTACACATATCAATGGTATATATCAGTGATGGCGAACCCGTGGCAAGCGTGCCACAGCCGGCATGCCGAGCCTTATCTGTGGGCACGCCAGGAGAATACCGTATTTTTCGCTCCATAAGACGCACTTTTTTTCCCCCAAAAAAGGGGGGAAAATGTCAGTGCGTCTTATGGAGCGAATATAGAGCGGCCGGTCCGGTATTTCCACCGCCGCCGTGTCAGAATACCGGGCCGGCCTCTCAGCTCTGCAGTGGGACCGTACCTGTCCCTCTATCCAGCGGTGCGCTGTCTTCCCGGCTTCTGTAGTGTGCGTGACAGCCGGGTCCCAAGTGCGCATGCGCAAGAAGCAGTGCTCTTTGTGAATGGTAAGGCGGTACCTGGGACACATGACAGATCCCAGAAGCCGCCGGACCAATCACAAAGCGCAGCGCTTCTTGCGCATGCGCACTGGGCATCCGGCTGTCCGACGAGCGTGTGGGACTACAGAAGCCGGGAAGACAGCGCGCGGCTGGATAAAGGAACAGGTAAGATAAAAAAAAAACTCTGCGGAAGTAAGAGCGGGTACCTGTAAAATTCAGGTACCCGCTCCCCCTCCTCCCCAAAGGTCAGCAGTCATCTCCTGTACTGTCCGCAGTCTCTGGTCATCCCTGTGCTTTCCGCAGTCTCTGGTCATCTCCTGTACTGTCCGCAGTCTCTGGTCATCCCTGTACTGTCCGCAGTCTCTGGTCATCCCTGTACTGTGTCCGCAGTCTCTGGTCATCCCTGTACTGTCCGCAGTCTCTGGTCATCCCCTGTACTGTCCGCAGTCTCTGGTCATCTCCTGTACTGTGTCCGCAGTCTCTGGTCATCTCCTGTACTGTGTCCGCAGTCTCTGGTCATCCCTGTACTGTGTCCGCAGTCTCTGGTCATCCCTGTACTGTGTCCGCAGTCTCTGGTCATCCCTGTACTGTGTCTGCAGTCTCTGGTCATCCCTGTACTGTGTCTGCAGTCTCTGGTCATCCCTGTACTGTGTCTGCAGTCTCTGGTCATCCCCTGTACTATGTCTGCAGTCTCTGGTCATCTCTGTACTGTGTCTGCAGTCTCTGGTCATCCCTGTACCGTGTCCGCAGTCTCTGGTCATCTCCTGTACCATGTCCGCAGTCTCTGGTCATCTCCTGTACCGTGTCCGCAGTCTCTGGTCATCTCCTGTACCGTGTCCGCAGTCTCTGGTCATCCCTGTACTGTGTCCGCAGTCTCTGGTCATCCCTGTACTGTGTCTGCAGTCTCTGGTCATCCCTGTACTGTGTCCGCAGTCTCTGGTCATCCCTGTACTGTGTCCGCAGTCTCTGGTCATCCCTGTACTGTGTCCGCAGTCTCTGGTCATCCCTGTACTGTCCGCAGTCTCTGGTCATCCCTGTACTGTGTCCGCAGTCTCTGGTCATCCCTGTACTGTTAATTAGTTTGCACTACTGTACGAGTTGTTTTTTCTAAACCAAAAGCTCGATATTCAGGTTTCATTGCAGTGTTGGCACTTTGAAAGAAATAAGTTGGTTTTGGGTTGCAGTTTGGGCACTCGGGCTCAAAAAGGTTCGCCATCACTGGTATATATGATCTTCAATCAAATGAAGTTATAGAATCTTCCTTCACCAATATATACTCCAGTGCTCAACACCCCATCAAAATGCAAACTCACCAGATACTGGTGAAAAACCAGCATATCTTTATACACACAATGATTGTGATAAACTCAGCAAGCTTAGCTCTCTCCAGCTGAAGGATCCTATATACTACATAGATCACATATGAATAGAATAAAGAACACTCGCCATAGTATAATAACATTTTAAACTATTTATTTCCAAGCAACCCCCATAAAACCGCACTCACATTGTGTCAGTACAAAACAAGCATTTTACATTAAAATCTTCCACGACAGCGTTAACTCAGAGCTCCCTGCTCCTACAGTGGTGTCTCACCAGCCTGCAACAAGATGGCATAGTTGCAAGTCACATGGTCCGGACACGTGGTGCTGCGTACGTGATGACGTCACTGCTCAATCACTAACGCGTTTCATCAAACAACTTTGTCCGATGTCGTGATGAAACACGTTAGTGCGCGATCGAGCAGTGACGTCATCACGTACGCCTCGCCACGTGTCTGGACCCCGTGACCGCAACTACACCATCTTGTTGCAGGCTGGTGAGACATCACTGTAGGAGCAGAGAGCTCTGAGTTACCGCTGTTGTGGAAGATTTTAATGTAAAATGCTTGTTTTGTACTGACATAATGTGAGTGCGGTTTTATGGGGGATGCTTGGAAATAGTTTCAAATGTTGTTATACTATGGCGAGTGTTCTTTATTCTATTCACAAGTAATCTATGGAGTATATGGGATCTTTCAGCTGGAGAGCGTTAAGCTGTTGAGTTTATCATTGAGTGTATAAAGATATGCTGTTTTTTCACCAGTATCTGGTGAGTTTGCATTTTGATGGGGTGTTGAGCACTGGAGTATATATTGGTGAAGGAAGATTCTATAACTTCATTTGATTGAAGATCATATATACCATTGATGTGCGGACTTTTTTGAATGGACTTTGAGAATCCAATGATTATTTAATTCTCATACATGTAATTTGGTGGTGATATTAATAGTTATTAGCACGGTAATTTTTTTGTGAGCGCTATTATTTGTGGTTATATTAAGCACTATATTTTATTTTCACATATTGGTTATTATTTGAAGTATTGTTGCATAATAGCCACTCCTATATTATTTATATGTGTATGCTATATTTCATGGTACTACATTCCAGGGGCACAATTATGTAGAATTTGGACTATATTGATATTATACACCAGGGTTTATTTTTATTTATATAAGTTTTATTTTTAGCCTTTAAACTTGTTGCCTATGGGAATATGGTTTGCAGTGTGTTCACATAGTCTTTGAAAACTCCCATTTCTGTGTTTTCATCTATGCCAATATTCCCTTCCAGTCCAAGTCTTGGAGAGCAGCTCTCAGCCTTGGAAAATTAGCTCTCCTAAAGTTGAGTGTTTTTATTTTTCCTGTATGCACTTGTTTACAGCTAATAAATGAAATCATGTTATGGTCACTGCTACCCAGATGTTTTTATATGAACATTAATAAGATCTACTGTATTCCAATCACCCAACTGTAGGTGGTACAAGATGGAGTCTACAAGCTAACTAAACTGCAGCCTATCCCCTGCAGTCCCCCCCCCCCCCCCCCCAAAACATTGTATGGACTGATGAGTGACTTAGACCACATGGATAGGCCCCTGGTTGGATCAGTAACGGGCACAGAGCTCCACTTTGACTCAGCCATCAGCAAGGTGGGGTACTGGCCTTGTTAAAGATGAGCTAGTTGGACCTTTTCAGGTTGAATATTGACTCAAAAATCCAACTCCCAAACCTATTGCCAGGTTTTTTTTTTATTCCTTTAGAAGACTGCATAGTCAAGGAGACCATGAGGTTTATGCTGGACAATAGAACATCACATGCATCGAAGTAACCACAGCTAGCCAGTAAAGACCTTAAAGATACAGGCAGCACAGTGGCTAAATGGTTAGCACTTCTGCCTGGCAGTACTAGAGTTGTTGGTTTGAATCCAAACCACAGCACCACCTGCCTGGAGTTTGCATGTTCTCCCTGTGCAGGTTTCCTCTGGCTACTCCGGTTTCCTCCCACACGCCAAAGACATGCTGGTAGGTAAATTGGCTTCTGTCTAAATTGACCCTAGTACATGTGAGTATGAATGCGAGTTAGGGACCTTAGATTGTACACCCCTGGAGGGTTCGGGACTGATGTGAAATGTACAATATATACACATGTAAAGTGCTGCATAAGTTGATGGCACTATACAAGTACCATTAAAAAAAAAAAAAAAAAAAAAAAGCCCTTTCCTCACCTGACCTAAACCTCATTGAGAACATGTGGGGGTCCTTATTAAGCACTTGCCAACTGCAGATAACCAAATGACAGCTTCACTACAGCTGGACAGTTTGAGGACATCCTCCCAGAATGCACCCCCTGGCAAGCTCGGTGATGGCTGTGTCCTACAAACACAGCTGAACGTGATGTGGTAAAAAAGTTAAATCACAGCAGCCTTTACCATGTGATCAGCCATATCCAATGACACCACAGATCACCAGTAAATGCAGTTGCTGTGCAATATTGCATGACCATGCAATTGTCAAAGTGCAGCAGAGCCGAAAATTGGCCTGGGCACTAAAGGGGTACAAGGGCCTGGTAGGCAAGTGGTTGAATGGGAGATTTCCAGTGAAGAAAACCAGTATACTTCTCTGAACAGTGTCTGGGAGGCTGTAGTTGCTGCATAAAGTTTAGTCAGATAAAAGAAAAGTGACAAGACTTCATGAATGGAAGGCTTATGACTTACTGAAAAGTGTAGCTAGATTGGTCGCCAATTATTTATTTTTAAAATGTCAAATGTTTTATAAAATTGTGAGCACTCACTTTGATGAAGACCAGCAAGATGGGAAAAGTGTTTTCTTGTTTGGGTGCACTATAATTCTGCACACTAATAGTTGCCCAAAAGAAAGCCAAAACGTCATGTTAACTATTTAGGTTTGAGATGTAATATTTTGGCTTAACCAAGAGCACTGTAGTTGTGCTACAATGAAATGAATCCTTAATTTAAAAACTTGCCTAATTGTAAATCGTATAGCTACACCTTTGGTGTTTGGTCCCCATATTGAAGAGTGTTTTTGAGATTGCTGGTTGCTTCTTGGTCATTTCCTGGTGTCCTTACCAGGAGAGGCTGTGGCTGTAAATTTGTTTACCATTTCTACAAAGATAAGTGGGTTCCAATGTATAGATTCACTGACATGCTCATAAAACAAGGATTTCTGAAACATGAAATGAATTCAATCTGCCGTGAAGCAAAAAAGGACTAGTATTGTGAGACTAAGGCCTTAGAGGCTGTATGCTACCCTTAGCTAGCTCATTTCAGGATTTTAAACACCACTACAAATATCCTGTTACATCTGGATGCAGAGTAGTTTTGAGTCAGTGGGAGGGTCTCATCAAAACAGTAGGTGTTCGCCAACCAGCATTAGCTAAACTTAAATTTCCTTGGGCATCCCCTATTCCAGGGGTAGGGGACCTGAGAGCTGCAGGACTACAAGTTCCATCATGCCTCTGCAAGTCATAGCTGTAGCTGTCAGTTTTGTAATCTTTGCAATGCCTCATGGGAAATGTAGTACAACAGCTAGAGAGCTTCAGGTTGCCTACCCCTGCCCTATTCAAAAGTATCATTGATGGCTTTCCAAAATCAAAATCAGGGATGGAGCCTCAGACTTTCCAATAATGATTTGCAAGCAAAATAAAAGGTAAGACAGGAAAGTCTTCTGTGCTCTAAGTGGTGCCAATTCCTTAACCGGTCCCAAGAGGTATCCCAAAAGTGAAGTGTATTTTAATTTTTTTTTTTTTTTTTTTTTTAAAACAGAATAAAATAAAGATCGTCCATTTTCTAACCAGGTTATGTGAACATCTATAAAAAAAAAAAAAAAAAATTTATATATATATATTAAAATGATGCATCACTTGAATGGGTCTCATTTGGTAGTGGCTCCACAGAAAACTTTTCCGGGGGGGGGGGGGGGGGGGGGGGGGGGGGGGGGGGGTGTAGAGGTGTGATCACTACACAGCAGAGCAAGCATTATGTGCACGACTAAAAAACCTCCAAGCCTTAAGATAAAAAGAAAAGTCAGCTGCACATACAATTAGATCAAAAAAGTTTATTTTGTTTTCCACAAAAAAAAGCAAAAAAAAAAACAAAAAAATTTAAAGTTTCAGTAAACAGCACAACTTAACAAAAATGAAACCCGTATAGTCAGTTGTGCATTAATTTCACAAAGAAAAACAAAAAGACAAACCACACACAAGTTAAGTTTTACCCTGCTTGGGTTGGTCTCCCTGACCAGTCAGCAGCCACTATAATAAAGGCACATTTACATGCAAATCAAGTATTTTCCAAGGCATTGCAATTCTAGTCTATATAAAATGACTAAATCAGCATTAGAGAAATACGGATCCCAACAGAAACCGCTCATCGCTGAAGCTGTAAACAGTGTGTCACCCCCATCTACCCTCTTAAAGCCCAACACCAGCCAAAGCTTTTGTATGGACAGAGTGGAGATGTGTTAAGACAGGTCAAATTTCAAAGTACTGTGCCCCACTGAGAAGATTTTCTGACAGGTTTTAAAGCCCAACTGAACTTTCAATTTAAAACTGCCCAAGTACATTCCAGGTTCATCAAATAAAATCCAAAAAAAAAAAAAAAAAAAAAAAAAAAAAGGTTCTAGTTTGTTGGGAGTCAGTCCAAGCAGAAAAGCTGTAGCCTTTAAGCCTCTGCAGAGAGGCCACTGCTTCTACAGAGCTATAGTCATCTGGAGATTCTGGCAGAGGAACAGCTGTAGCTGCTTTCTAAAGAGGAAAATCCCCACAAAAACAGAAGGATATGTTAACCTTTAAAACAAAATAGGGCACATTTTTATGCAGGAAAAAAAAAAATTCTAATTTATTCTTGGGAGCCTGAAAAGCATGCACCTGTGATCAGAGCACAATGTGCAATGTCTGGCTCCTGCAGACTGTCAGTGTAACAGTCTGCCTGTACCTCTGATGCAGGCAGTTACTGAATGACAGGAAAAATCAATGGCCTAAGTGCTCACCAGCATCCTTGCTGTTCATGGATAACTACAAGTCATCAGCTGCAGAGACTTAAGGAGCATAGATGAAGCTAAGCTGTGCCCTTTTCAAAATTGTGACAGCAGTTGCAGGGAAAAGATTCCCAGCCAGCTGCCATAGGGCAGGCTGCTGAAGCTGGAATATGCTCCACCAAAATGTGAACTTATCCTTGGACACTGAACACCTGTTCTGATGCATCCAGAATGTATTTAGCCAAATTAAATTGCGGTTTAAAATTCAGTCTGATAGTTGCTTTAAGACTTCTCCTCAGTAATCTGCCCAATACCCATCTGGCTGAAAACAAAACATGCGTGCTATTAAACATAAAAATTGGCTAGGGTTGGGCTTTAAAATAAGTGTTGAGAGACTGCAGCATTTCCAGGGTAATACAATCACCACTAGATAAAGGGTACAGATGCCCTTTATAGTAAAACATCTGTAAATCTCACACTCCTGTAACCAGAAGTAAACAAGTGAAAATATATATAAATACAGCTTATCTTGCGTCAACCCCACCTTCCCCAATACAAATACATAAATAGATGTAACAGATTAAAGTAGTTTACAGAAAAGATTGTAACATTAAGTAGTTCAAAATGAAAAAAACAAAAAAGGGAAAAAACCATATACAGCAATGTAGCACTGCTGCCTATTTGTGCAAACTGGCTATTAAGATCAGAGGCCTCATATCAGAACTGCAGCCAGGGTTGTAGTTTTGTCCTCATTTAGGAGGAACGCAGCACAGGACTGCAGAATGACATGGTTCATAACAAGCTTATCAAAATGGAAAGGAGACTGGACAGGCAAATGACACTATTCATGCATCACTGCCTTCTCCAGGAGACTGCATTGATTGTTGCGTGGTTTCACATTCATCCCTTTGGCCACAGTGCCAAATACAGCCAGTAGCTCATTGTCCTGAAGCTGTTGGCTGCAGTGATTGGCAAACTTTACATGAATTTACACTTTTTCTCATCGCTGAAAGACCTCTCCACACGGTCAATTTCCTCAATGATTTTATGGAATATCAGTTTGCTTTTCTGTAAAGAGAAAAAAAAAAAAAAAATTAAGATAACCAAGCTTAAGACACTATGCAGAGTGCAATTGTAAATAAAAGGTAAACTTGTGCTTACTGAAATTGTGTTTCCTATACCTTTGCAGTAATATTGTGTGACAAGAAACTTGGAACCACCACCATTTTATTCTCTAGGGTGTCTTTCAGAAAATATTTTCTAGGTTTTATGTAGTCTCCAGGCTTAAGTGATTTTTTTTTAAAAGCAAAAAGGGCTCTGGCAACAAGGATAAGGTCACCTTCAGGAACATGTTACACCTGGTTTTAAAAAGTTGGAACAGATAACATGTTCCTACAGTGGCTTGGCTATCCAAACCCTGTGTGACAGCAACATGGGGAGAAGTTCCCTGTACCAAATGTCAATTTTTGAAAAGTGGCTGTGCTCCACCCACATAGAGTTCTGTGAATCAAACAACTACAAGTACAGACACTTTTGCAGATGTGGTCTTGTAGTTGTCAATGAACTACCATGGCACTGTTAAGTGCTTCTGGTAGCACATTGATTCTTCTGGTCAGTGTGAAACTGCCTGTGAGGTTTTACTGGGATGGGGGGGGGGGGGGGGGGGGGGGGGGACCAAACAAACAAAAAACACACCACACCAAACACTGGGAGGTGCACTTTTTTTTATAAAATCAGAAGTAAGTCCATCATTAGGGACAAATAGAATGTAACCCACAATTGTCCCTTGGACAATTAGCCTTCTGAAAAAAACTTTCCACACCCCCGCAATCTGTTAGAGCAGCATTTGGTCAATGATGCCTGGTGTATTGCAATTTCATGCAATTGACAACTGTGGGAACCATTGAAGATAACAGAATGTACAGCTTTTAAATACTTTAGAAAGTTAGATAAAACAGTCTGTACACCACTGAGATAACAAAACCTAGAGAAATGCACAAATTAGAAAGATTTGTTTACCTCTGGGTCTTTAGCAGAGACTTCCATAAATGCTGCTCCCCAGGAATCAGCCAGCTTTTTACCATCTTCTGCTCTCACCCTACGACTAAAGAACAGAAAAAAAAGATAAGGGAATGTAATAATTTCACGGCCAAATGCCAACAAAGTGGTCAAATGTAAGAAGGAAATATCACCTTTGGGGTGGCAGATCATTCTTATTCCCCACAAGAACGATAGGCATGCTAAAAAAAAAAAAAAAAAGAAAAAAAAAAAGTAAACATTTGCAATTTATATTAAACCAAGTTTACATACCACACAAAAAACACATGGCAATCTACAATAGCAGTCCAATCTTGCTGGAAAGTTTCTCCAATACTGCATGTGTTACATTTGTAGGTTACTTTACTTTCTTGCTCAGTTCAATGGGGTTAAAGCCTGAAACTGCACGGTTCATTACATAATACTGTGGTAGCTCTTTTAGTACAAGTGCAAGCCAACAACTCTGGATCCAGCTAAAAAGACCCAGGTTATCACATTTGTCACAAAGCACACACCATTTAGAATGTTTGTCAGATCATAATACTATATAAAAAAAAAAATTGAACAGGCAGGATTTAAAAACGAAGACTTGTTCTCTTCTGAAGAAAAAAAAAAAAAAAAAAAAAAAAAAAAAAAAAAGTGTACCTGCCTACATGGCTCACTGTACAAATTTGGCAACACCAAATTTGATGGAACTCAATTTGCAGGAGTGATGTCATCCCCACCTGGCCAATGACAGCAGCTGGTGTTTGTAACCAGGAAGCCAGCCACCTGGAGATGTCAGCTTGGAGCTCCAAGACAGTGCATTACTGGATCAGAGTATAGTTCTGCTTTAAACGGTTTTCCTGATGTTTTAACTTTACTCAGGTGGTGGCCCATTTCTGGTTATGGAGTTGGGCAACCCCACCTCACATGGAAATGCTTAGTACCCAAGCAATTTACAACTTGCTCCAAGCACCGTCACATACCTCTGCAAACTAAAAGTCAGTGTTTGCATATACAGTTTGCAGGGCTGTATGAGTGTTGTGAATTGGGACACAAAATTAGCAGTTATGTTTTCACACTATAGAGTGCCTTCTTTATTTTGCATCTCGTTTGGCCCAACCATAGGATTAAATATGAAAATTTTGTGATTTCAATTGTTTTGAAGATGCTGGTCCTTTGAATTTGAGAACTGAAGATTGACCCAAAAAAGGGAGAAAAAAAAAAGAAATACTGATCGTGACTCAGTACTGAGGCATGAGGGTCAGAATATCAAAGCAAGAGGTAAACAGGAAAATAAAAAAAAGGAAACTACTGCTTAACCACCTCCCACCCGCCATACAGTTCAATGACCGGCGCAAGGTGGTTCTCGTTCTGGGAGGAAGTCATATGACGTCCTCCCATTCTCACCACGCATGCGTGGCTCCAGGAGCATGGTGATTGGCAGTGCGCTGTGTCCCTTGAATTTTACATACTGGAGCTGAATGGTATGCTTAAACACAGATCCCATTGGAACTGTTGACTGTCACAGTAACAAGTTCCTAGCAGGTTATGGCACACTGAAGCTTGTTGAAAGAATGCTAGCAGCTTGTTTACATTGACAATCAGCACTTCCATTGAGATCTGTGAACAACATTTCCAAAGCTGCTTGAAGCTTACCAAGTCAGAAAGGCTTGCTCACACTGCTCTTATTTAAGCTGATGCCCCTGTAAACAGGCCTAGGAACGTGGCTTGGTCTGGGCAGACTCCTAATCTAGTTCTGGGATAAAGCATGTTACAGGAGTGCGTTTGCAACTTATCTTTTTGCAAAGCAAACCTGTCAGAACCATGAAAGCTGACCATTGTTTGTGCTCCTCCTGAAAATTAGGATTTTTTTTATAGAAGCAATAGTCAGCCTACATGGTTCTCTTATGGCACACGAGAAGAATGTTGCTCTGAACAAGACCACTTTAGCAAGCTTGTCTCACAGTAGCCAAACATTTTAGGCAGTTTGCAGCAAACAAATTTTGTACCTGTCTGAATAACAAACGAGATTTGTTTGACAACTTACAGGCATTTTCCTCTTCTATCCACAAGCACTCTGTACAAGCCGCTAGCAATTTCAAAGCTGGAAAGAAAGAAATTTAGGGAAAGTTAAATACAGTTAAAAACTGAATTAGGAATGCATGATTAATACCCCAAAAAGATCAGTAGAGGGAGCCAACACCAATTTACACCATTCCCCCAGGGAAAGTGACCTTACCTTCTTTCACAAGCCACAGAATAAACTACAATGTAGCCATGTATTCCAAATATAAATGCTTGTGGCAGTAAAGAATACTCGTCCTGTAAAAATAAAAAAAAAATAAAAAAAAGTGTCAAAATGACAGAAGGAAATGAAAGCCATAACAAAAAAAAAAAAAAAAAAAAAAAAAAAAAAAAAAAAAAAAAAAAAACACACTCACCAGTCCTGCGGTGTCCATCACATCCAGTTCAAATTCGTCATTTCCTAGGGTAAAGGTTTTGCTCCAGGCTGAGGGGGGAAAAGATGGCCAAGTTATTGAAATGTAAATCAAACAGCAAGGCTTGGCATTTAATGCACCAATTCAAGGCAGTTACATAAAAGCCAAGATCTCGGAAACTTACTGTGTTCAATAGTGGGTTGGTAGACTGCAGGAAATTCCTCATCGACAAACTGCGAAGCCAGTGAAGACTTGCCTGAAAGAAAAAAAATATATATATATATTAGTAGGAGTCAAAAAGGGAGACCATGCATGACAAAAAAAAAAAAAAAAAAAAAAAGAAGAAAAAAAAAAGCAGACCACCATGGCATTGCACAACACATGCTGTGGCACAGCATGCTGGAAAATCTTTACACCTGTCAATTGTTCCCATTTTCTAAGGGGAACCTACCAGCTAATGGAATTAAGCATCCAATACAAGCTTTAAAGGACACAATAGGATCAGGGACATGATTTTCAACAAGCTCCTCACTCTACACACCATTGAAGAGCTGGGGGTTCATTTATGGAAACGGCAGCAAGTTACCCACAGCAGTCTCATTGCTTCAGCCCAATAAGACCATGACTGCAGTAACCATAGCAACCAGACTCTCAATGCTGCTATGGGTTACCACACTCAATTTAACTACTGAACAAGGTTTCTCTGGGTTACCATTGAATAAAGCTGCTATGGGCCACAAGCTGCGATAGTTGATGCTCAATCATAAAATGTGGCTATGGGTTACTGCACTTTATCATTGGAACTTACACATCTTAAAGATGTTAAGTTACTGAAATCAATCACTCCTGAGCAAGAATAGCTCAACACTGGCACAAGTGCCGTGATAACATCTGTGCATGCTGGAAGACATAATGGAAACTGTTGCATATCACAATGGGATTGGTTGCTGCTGCCATAAATGCACAAGTCCCTGTTCACACTGGTGTGCTTTTGTGGTGCTACAGCACACCTTTCAAGTTTATAAAAAAAAAAAAAAAAAAAAAAAAAAAAGGGAATCCCTCTGAAGCCAGTCACAATCTTACAAGAGTCATGAAAGCTGCAGCTTTGGTGGTTTCCAGGTCAATGATATCCTCATGTGACCAGGGATGAAAATACATGCAAAAGAGCTAAACATACATTGCATTAGAAAAAACGCAGGCAAAAAACAAACATACTGCATTTTCAGGCACACCAATGTGAAGACGACAACACAAACCCCCCCCCCCCCCCCAAAAAAAAAAAAAAAAAAAAAAAAAAAAAGGGGGGGGGGGGGGCTGGACTGGGTGGGGAGGAAAGCCAAAGAAAAACCAAAACAGCCAAAAAGCAAAATAAAGCCAAATAAAACCAGCAAAGACAAGAAGAAAAGCAAAAAAAAACCCAAAAGATAAAGCCAAAAAATTATAATAAAGCCAAAGAAAAGCCCAGCAAAGAATACCAAAAAATAAATAAAATAGGGAACAAAACAAACCACAAAAAATAAAATGGATCAAATAAACCAAGTAAATAAAACTAATAAACCAAAGACCCCAAACTCACAACTAACCACCACAAACCCGATCTCCCCACCTTTATTAAACCCTTTATATAGTCTCAAACCGAGGCTAAAACTGGTTTGCTGTGGTTGCCCCATTGACCAGTGTACCCACTTGGTTTGTCTATTTCTACAATTCTGGTCTTATTGTACAAAATGGAAAAAAAAAAAAAAAAAAAGTTTAACTTGCAAACCCCCTCACATCACACCTGTTTGGTTGCTATGGATTACTGCACTTCATGAAATCTTGACTAGAGCCAACCATGAAGGTCTCAGACTAAAGATCAGGCCAGGTGAGTTGCTATGGGTTACAACACGCAGTCCTCAGACCATTAATATAGATGTGGGTTTCAATGACTGGGGGGAGATGAAGCTGGTTTGGTTGCTATGGGAACCCGCCATCTTTCTAGATTAGGGAAGGGTAGGAGGTCGGAGACTTCGGACACCCAGTTAGCCCTTTGCACACGGTGACCAGCCACCACCTCCACTCCTCCTGGTAGCCACCACACAGAGCACTCGCCCTCCCCCCACAGGGATGAGCAGTGCCCCCTCCTCCCTGACTTCTCTCAGGAAGCCCGATGACCCCACCACCGCCCACCACCTCCCCCACCGAGATCAGGGCCATCCACCATTTGAAAGTCCCATCCATAGCGCCCACATATACCGCAGCGTTTTGTAAATCTGATCCATCAGCCAGTCCAGTCAGCGCAGGTCCCCCCGTGCAGTCTAGAGCTCCCAGACCCCCAGTGCCCGACCACATAGAGGTGCCCCATGCAGCCACATCGCAATCACCCCAGCGACCTACCGACAGTTGGGTATCCCAGCATAGCAACTTTGCGGTGCTTGACCAGAGGCATGATAAAAGCGGCACAAAGTAGACGGCGGAGCGGAATCTAAAGCTGAAGCGATGTCCTCGGCCAGGTGGACAAGACGACCCTTTTCTCAGTTCACTATTCTGACCAAGACCGCGGTCTTCGGGTCAAATATACCACACGCATCATAGCGGACCGCCCATTTGGCGCCCCCTTGGCCAATTACGACTCCCGGCTTGCGCCGATTGGCCCAGGAGCCTCAGGTAGCCAATATACATAGGGATGAAAGGCTGCCGCCAGTGTTTTCATTGTTAGGGTCGTGGGAGACCGCTGGCACACCTAGCGCTGTGATTGGCCTTTGCACTTGGTTGTGATCTGTGATTGGACGACGCTGGAAGAGGGACGGATGGCAACAAAGCCATGTGTGTGTGCGCACGAGGAGCTGTATGCATTCCTTGTTGTCAAAGCTCAAAGGGATCCTAGATTAGGAAGACGAGTGCAAATCACACTCCGAACACGGCATTCATTCATTGTATCCTCTGCTCCCGCCATGTGTGGGTGATGGGTACATGGCCGACAATACTTGCTCCAGCCAGGTCAGAACCTGACAATAATATATACAGGGCTGCCAGGCACAGGGCATTTACAGCGCACAAAGTACAGTAATGTCCCTGTGAAGTACATAGAAACCCAATCACTAATGGCAAATTCCTCTAACTTTATTGAGTGTATGTTAGTGACTGGAAAGCAGCTGGATGGGGTTTGTTGTGCACTGCTGGGAAAAAAAAACATTTGTAGCAATGTGATTTTTTTTCCCCAGACCTGAACATTGATACATTGTTATCTATGGGGGAATGTAAAGCTCCGTAATGCAGCAATGCATTCATTATACAAAAAAACCTTACATGTGAGTGCTGCAATGTATGTGTACACACTTGTATATATACAATACATTGCCAAAAGTATTGGGACGCCTGCCTTTATACACACATGAACTTTAATGGTGTCCCAGTCTTAGTCTGCAGGGTTCAATATGGAGTTGGCCCACCCTTTGCAGCTATAACAGCTTCAACTCTTCTGGGAAGGCTGTCCACAAGGTTTAGGAGTGTGTCTATGGGAATGTTTGACCATTCTTCCAGAAGCGCATTTGTGAGGTGAGGCACTGATGTTGGACGAGAAGGCCTGGCTCGCAGTCTCTGCTCTAATTCATCCCTAAGGTGTTCTGTTGGGTTGAGGTCAGGACTCTATGCAGGCCAGTTAAGTTCCTCCACCCCAAACTCACTCATCCATGTCTTTATGGACCTTGCTGTGTGCACTGGTGCGCAGTCATGTTGGAACAGGAAGGGGCCATCCCCAAACTGTTTCCACAAAGTTGGGAGCATGAAATTGTCCAAAATGTCTTGGTATGCTGACGCCTTAAGAGTTCACTTCACTGGAATTAAAGGGCCAAGCCCAACCCCTGAAAAACAACCCCACACCATAATCCCCCCTCCACCAAACTTTACACTTGGCACAATACAGTCAGGCAAATACCATCCTTCTGGCAACTGCCAAACCCGGACATGTCCATAGGATTGCCAGAGAAGCGTGATTCGTTACTCCAGAGAACACATCTCCAGTCCAGTGGCAGCGTGCTTTACACCACTGCATCCAACGCTTTGCATTGCACTTAGTGATGTAAGGCTTGGATGCAGCTGCTTGGCCATGGAAACCAATTCCATGAAGCTCTCTATGCACTTTTTTGCTAATCTGAAGGCCACATAAAGTTTGGAGGTCTTTAGCTATTGACTCTTCAGACAGTTGGTGACTTTTGTGCACTGTGTGTTTCAGCATGTGCTGACCCTGCTCTGTCATTTTACGTGGCCTACCACTTCATAGCTGAGTTGCTGTTGTTCCAAATTGCTTCCACTTTGTTATAATACCACTAACAGTTGACCGTGGAATATTTAGTAACAAGGAAATTTCACAGATGGACTTATTGCACAGGTAGCAACCTATCACGGTACCACGCTTGAATTCACTGAGCTCCTGAGAGCGACCCATTCTTTCACAAATGTTTGTAGAAGCAGTCTGCGTGCTTGATTTTTATACACCTGTGGCCATGGAGGTGATTGGAACACCCAAATCCAATGATTTGGAGGGCTGGCCCAATACTTTTGGCAATATAGTTTACTTGGCTATATGCATACATTGCAACACTGGCAGGCTTGACGAATACTTGTATGCATGTATACACATACACACGTCTGTACACAAGGTCTTTATGGAACATAACTTGTGATTTTTGCTTTCCAGCACGATACTGTATATATACATCAGGAAATGATTACACATGGGTACAAGAGGCCTAAGAATGACGGACAAGCAGCTGATATTTCAGGTGGTTAGCAATGGCAAACACCACTTTCCTTCAGTATAAGTTTCCTGTCTTCTATAATAGCAGTTATTCACTGACTTTTGGGCTTCATATTCATTTCAGGATGGTGAAGAAATGATTCCATCAGAGGCTTCTGAGATCAGTATTTTACTTTATGAGTCCATTAAGGTTCATTTTCAACAAGGCAGACTCCACCTCAATCAGCACATCTGCTCACAGACCCAGGACCATCTTAATAGCATCATGGGCCCCTGGGAAAAGTAATGCACTGGGGCCCCTACCAGTCTGCCCCAATGTATGTATCTACTCTCAAGAATTAAAGTGTAAATAGTTGATGGAATTAAACATATATTTGTTAGTACTTTCAATAAAATTGATTTTAAACAATAAGAAAACATGCCATAAATCAAAGACTAATCAACAAAAAGGGCACAGTACTACTTGGATTGTGAGGGCACAATACTACTTGGATTAGGAGGGCACAGAACAGTTTCTGGGATGCTGCCCAGGCTATCCCGGGACAGTTTAGTAAAAAGCGTGACTGCCCCAGTAAATCCAGGACAGTAGGCACGTATGATGTAATCCAAGACTATCATGGGGCCCCTATGCACTTAGGGCCCTTGGGCAATGCCTAGGGGTGCCCATGCATTAAGATAGCCTTGCACAGATCCCCTGCTGTCCAGAGGAGAGCGGGTGGATGAGAGGTTAATTTTTGCTCAGTTTATGCAGAGCAGACATGGGCAGAGCAAACTGGGTTGTATGAATGATCGGGTGTAAATGGACTCTGCTGTCTGTTTACACTCAACTACCCTCTGATCTGCCTAGATGGAAAAGGACTGATCCACTTCTTTTTTTTAGTGTACCAGATTGGACCCAGGAGTAGGCAGGTGTAAATGGACACAAGTCTGTTTGCACATGCCTGTCCATAGGGGTGAATCGACCGTCTGATCAGGTCTGCCTGGAAAACTGACAGACCGACCTGTGATATGAAAGGGACTAAAGCAGCCCAAAGATTATGCAATTTTCTTTCCTTCCACCTGTGGTGGAAGGAAAGAAAATTCCTCAATTCCTCTATCAACACAGTCAGTGTTGATGGGAGAATCCTTACCACAGTGCTATTGTGTTCTGCCTATGGAAGCCTTACCTGCCAGCAAAACATAATGATCACTGCTGGTGGTCACAGCCACTGGCAGTAATCACATGAAAGAAATCCAACAGGCTGGATGTACTGAAGTCGATCGATGGATTTTCTTCAGTACAACCAGCCTGCCCATAGATAGATCTGTAGGGTCCAGCCAAGATTTAAACAGTTGCTGATCATCACTGTAGCAAATCCACATGTATTTTTATACATAAGAAAGAGCTTATTGCAGAAGATTAGAACAACATTGAACCATCGAAAACAAGTTTCCATCCTATCCAATATTATTATGATTACAGGTACCTATATAAAGTTTTATACATTGTACAATCATATGAATCCCTGCCCTTAAGGAGCTTTCTATCTAAGGTCCATACATAAACATACATGCGACAATTTAGTAAGGAGAGAATTCACCTACCAGCATGTCTTTGGCGTGTGGGAAGAAACCTGAGTATCTGAAGGAAACCCACACAAGCAGAGAACATGCAAACTCCATGCAGATAGTGGCATCATTGGAATTGCAACTGAGGACCCCAGTGCTGCTAGATTTTTGTTCAGATGTCATAAGCTAGTCTACTTAGATCATACATAGAAACATAGAAGAGTAACAACAGAAAAGGACCATGTTATCCATCCAGTCTGACCCTTTATTGATTTTTTTTTGTGTGTTTTCTTTTTCTGTTTTGTCTGAGTAAAAATCTATGCTTGTCCTAAGCATGTTTGAATCCACCTATTGTTGACTGATTTGCTACCTCTGCTGGAAGTCTTTTCCTAGTATCAACTACTCTTTCAGTTAAATAAGAATTTCTAAGATTAGTGTTGAACTTTCCTCTTGCTAATTTGAGGCCATGTCCCAGTTTTCTTGAGCTTAACGTCCTATTGCAAATATTCCTCTCCTGAATTTTATTCACACCATTAAGCTGTCCATACAGCAAGCTGAAGGAGAAAAAAGACCCAATTTACCCATCCACACATTCAATGTGGATGGGGGAATCATTCCCACTGAGCTATTGTATTCTGATAATGGGGAGACTTCCCCACCATCAGAATACACTGATCAGCATGCAGGCTACAGCCAATACCACTGATTGTTCTGGAAAAACCCAACAGGGTGGATGTACAGAAGTCCATGTGTAGATCAACTTCTACACAACCAGCGCATACATGGATCCCTGCTGAACCAGCCAAAATTAAATCCATGTATGGCCAAGCTTAATGTGTTTGAAGTTTTCAAAGATGTCTCCCCTTTCCCTTGTTTCCTCCAGACTTTCTATACTAGATTCCTGAAGTCTCTCTTCCAAATGATCTCCATTTACAACCGAACTTCATTTGCCTAAAAAAGTAGAGTAGCTGTCTGTTGACTTGAGTTCCCAAGCTCCATTTGAAGCTCAGTTCAGCTAATTATATATTTTTAGTGCTGGACAAAATGGCAAAGGGTAAGAAACTCTGTCAGTTTATTTTTCTGCTACAGCTTTGGGCAATGGGCAGATTTTATCTCACTTTCATGGCAGTCACCAAGACAGGGAGTAAGGAAAACCTCTCCCACAGGGGCACAGAAAGTAAAATATGATTTAGCTGGAATTGGACTTTAGGGAATTTTTAGGTCCTGCTGCACCCATGCTTGTATTTGAGTAATAGGTAAAAAAAAAAGCCTTCTGAATAGGCACCGTTAGGTGCAAAAGTCATCAAGATGTTATCTGACACCCTCTGTATTTGTGTATTTCCTACAATAAACCTTTTAATACCTGCATGCCTTTTGAAGTCCATCTGTTTGTCAAACTGTGTTGGGGTTTGACTTTGGATCTAGGGTTGCCACCTCATCCCTTTAAAACTGAACACGTATTAATTACACAGGTTCTGAGGCTAATTTAATGCAGATAAGGCACTAAGTGAGTTTAATTACAACCCTAATCAGCCTCAGAACCTGTGTAAATAATATTTTTTCGGTTTTAAAGAGATGACGTGGCAACCCTATTCTGATCTTTAATAAAATTACGGATCAAATACTAAACCCCTTCTAACTCCAAAAGCTGCACACAGGAAGAAAACCTGCTATGACCACATTCCAGCTGGAAGGAAAGCTGGGCAGCCAGCAGCCGTCTACTTTGTGATGGGTTCAGATAAGGTGTTTAGGTAATTCCTGGACAACCAATTTAAAAAAAAACAATAAGGCCTTCCTACTGGTTTGATAAAAGAGTAAAAAGGTTAAGGCACATACAAGAAGCTAAGCCTGGGCAGAGACAGCTCAAATTTCAGCTGTTCAGCCCAGGATAGCCAGAGAGGAAATCACTCGATTCCCCCATCCTTGCTAAACAGTGTGGGGGGGTGGGTTTCCATAGTATTCAAGCAGCTGTGGCTCCTGCGCTGCTAAACATTGACTACCCCTGATAGGGTGCCAATAATTTTCCACCCAGCTCAAATTTTAAATTAGCGTTGGGTGCTGGGTGGTGCTTGCAGGGCCACCCACAACTCATATTTTGGCAGATTCAGCAGGAGTCATCTAAAATTTGAGTCCTCTATCGGGGGCCTTGATTTTAAACATATCTGAAATGACCTGACCTCACAGGAGTTCTCTGATTGAAGCCTTCCTGTAAGTAATCCAATTGGATGCTTTGTCATGTCTTGCATGTAAAACAGGTGATAAGAGGGACAATAACTTTCATGCAGTTGAATAGCTTATATGCATACAATGGCAAACACCTGAGCTCTGGAAAGGCTTAGTAGTATAGAATTGTCATATGTATATATAATGTGTAATATTGGTGTATATTATTTTATACCCAACTGCTTCCTTGAATCCAGTAAAAAATTCATTTTTACTAAAAAAAATGGCAAGACTAGAAAATGTAGGCCAGTCATGTATGTATTTATTTAAAACAGCTAATCGCAGTAAATTGGCTAAAACTGTACTCAGCATGTATGATTATCTCACAATCCATATAAGCAAACAAAGATAGGTTGCAGCACAAACCTCTTTAATTGTAATCAAAGAAAACCATCTGCTACATTGTTATATATGATGAAACAATGGAACAGATTTGTTTGTTTAATTAATACTAAAGAAGAAGTTTGTGCTGCAGCCTGTCTTCCTTTTCCTATTTAGACTGAAGGATTATCTGACTAATCTCTGTTGTGGGCACTAGGTATATGTATTGTAAATGTACTATATTTCTAAATGCAAGGGAGAATGTCACCAGCACACCGAGGATCACCAATATGGGTCCAAACGTTTTAATAAACAATCACATAGTTACAGCAAGGCAACGTTTCGGAGTCTCGCAGGACCCCTTCAACATGTAAGTTCACATGCCTGATGAAGGGGTCCTGCGAGACTCCAAAACGTTGGCTTGCTGTAACTATCTGATCGTTTATTAAAACTTTTGGACCCATATTGGTGATCCTCGGTGTGCTGGTGACCTTCTCCCTTGCTGATTTTGTTTGATTCCAGCTGACGGTTGCTGCAGCACCCACTTATACACACAGCCATTTTTAATGCAGGCATGTGTGCGTTTGGATTGTACACTTATATTTCTAAATGCAACTGCTACAAATTCCTAAATATGGTATGGATAGCCTCTTTTAACTCCCAGCAAAGCAGGACTGGGAAAAAGAGGGGCAGTAATAGACAGCAATTAGGCTCAGGTGCCATGTACATGTGGTGACAGTGAACATGCTATTAATGTGCTGGTGCCTCATTGTCCATTCAGGTTGGGGATATGTTCTGCTGTTGCTTCAAGGGGGTATGGGTGATTTGCAAGGGTGCTTGGATCAAAAATGTAGCAGAAAAGAAATTTGACAGTCTGTACTTAGAAGCTTTCTTGGAGTTTAGCCTTTGGCAAGCCATAGATGATTTGATTTTCTTTCCTGCAACCTAAAAATTGCTTGATTCCCCTATCAACATAGTGAGTGTTGATGGGGGAATGCCTCCCACAGCGCTATTCTAATTTACAGGCAAGAAGCCTTCCCGGCCGACCGAGCACAACAATTACTGCTAGCAGCTAAAGCCATTGGCAGTAATCGTGTGTAAAAAATCCAACTGGGCCCAAGTTGATCAATGAATTGACTTCAGTACAACCAGTCTGCATATAGATGGATAGAATCTCGGCTGGTCCCTGAGATTCAATCCATCTATGGCTGGCTTTAAAGTTCAACCCCAGAAATGAGAAAAAATGAACACATTTCCAACAGTCTTGGAAAGACCTTTCTAACAATAAACATGGTTTTCGTTCAGTAAAATTCATTAGTTTGTAATGTACAGCGCTGAGCAAACCATTGGCGCTTTATAAATACTGTATAATAATAATAATTAATTCCAAAATCTAATGTTAAAAGCAAACTAACTTTTAACGTACTTTCAAATGACATTTGTCAAGTTATTGGATGTACTGAAAATGTTTGTACATAATTTTGTGCAAATGTCTGTTTAAAAAATCTACTAGTACATGGCCAGCCTAAAGTGGAACTGAACCCTCCTATTCTTTCCAGACAAGGAAGCTGCCATCTTAGGCTCTGTTTTTACTGTAGCTACCATGGGGCTTCACATGTGACTCCAGCCATTTGATGGCTTGACAGTTCAGTTAAGAAAATAAGGGACTGTGGTAGTTATCATTCATGGCTTGCCTTGAATGTAACTGTTTTGGGAAACAGTTGAGTCAATGGGTTTAGTTGCACTTGAAAGCTAGCCATACATGTTTTTGGATTTCTAAACAGTGTGCCTGAATACCCAAACATTGACTACATCTGAATGCAGTCACAACTCTGTCAAGAAATTTCCATCTGGCTCAATCAATACTGCCACCCATGGCTCCATTAATGGCTGATTCAGCAGGAACTGGCTGAAATTCAAGCCTTGTATGGCTAGCTTAATTTTCTAGCAAGTTCAACAGCATATTGCATGTGAATAAACAATATTTTATGGAAAGGAAAACACTTTAAATATGCATAAAAAATATAAGATTTTCTGGGCTTCTACCTTCAGTTTTTAAGTCGGTCCCTTGAACATTTTCATACTGTATCCAAAACTAAAATGACTTGGCTGGACTAAAGTTGAGTATACACTAATAGATTTTGAATGAAAATCCATATGAAGATTCGTAGAAGAATTCTCAGTACATTTGATGGCTTGATAAATGTTATTAGAGTTATCGTTTTCTTTTAACATTCGATTTTGGAATGAATGTAATTTTCTGAATGAAAATCATATACACTGTTAGAATGTTCGTTTGAGAAAAAATTTCCTTCCTGCTCCTTCATTTTTTTGCATCAAGATTAGAAAATCACATGTATATTATTGAAAATCTATTATTGCATAGCCAGGTATACTCAGCTGATGTGATTGTAAAATAAATAAACCTCTGTGTTGCGCAATATAAAATGCATTAATCCCTCTAAAATATAAAGTGCCTTGTTCTGGTCATAATAGTCATATTTACCATTTATAGCACTTTTATTAGAGTAGTAGCACTATATTCTCCTTTACAGTGACTACGCTGAAGTTTTTTTGTGGTTTCAGTGATTTCAAAATGCTTTAAAGGTTCTTCCATACAATGAACCAATGATCTCCAGTGATAGATACAATGCGTTACACCATTTCCTCTGTAAATAAGGCTGCCAATAGATTATGCAATTTTCTTTCCTTCAACCACGGGTTGAAGGAAATAAAATTGTTCACTTCCCCCATCAACAGAGTCAGTGTTGATGGGGGAATCCCTCCCGCTGTGCTTGCTATTGAATTCTGACAGCGGGAGTGATCATACAAAATAAACCAACAGGCTGGTTGTAGTGAATTTGATCGATAGATCGACTTTAGTACAACCAGCCTGCCCATACACGGATCAAAATTCAGCTGGTTGCTGCTGAACAGGCCATATTTGGATCTGTCTATGGTCAGCTTAAGACTTCAGCTTCCTGAAACGTATTCTTCAGATGATATCCTTAACTTTGTGACCTTTAAATACTAATTATAAAAACTACTCTTTTGTAAATACACCATTTTACCTAGTTAAGAAACACATCTTTCAAGCAGGAACTATGAATTGACCATAGAATTGTAATCCTCATAAAAAAGTGCAGCACAACTCCATATACTCACCCACCCTTCTAAACAATAAGTATACCACTAACGATGATGAATTATAATAACAATCATGATCATAAACGTCCCATGAACTCAAAATCCATAAATACACCCACTAGTGTCTATAAGTAAATCTGTAAATATTCTCTTCTTTTCCAATATTCGGTGCACCTCCACCTAGGTAGGAAGGAGGAGCCTGTGAAGTCACGCCTCCACCATCTCGCTAACAGCGGTGAACTGGATGTGGACTGATTTTATGCCATCTTTTTTTTTATATTTGGAAGTGTATTTTTAGTGGGCAGCACAGTGGCTAAATGGTTAGCACTTCCACCTGGCAGTACTCGGGTCAATCCCAACCACGGCACCACCTGCCTGGAGTTTGCATGTTCTGCCTGTGCCTGCATGGGTTTCCTCTGGGTACTCCGTTCTCCTTTCACCCTCCAAAGACATGCTGGTAGGATAATTGACTCCTTTCTAAATTGTCCCTTGTATGTGTATGTATGAATGTTAGGGACCTTAGATTGTACACCCCTAGAGGGTTAGGGACTGATGTGAATGTACAATATATATGTGTAAAGCGCTGCATAAATTGACAGCGCTGTATAAGTACCTGAAATAAATAGTGGGGGAAATAATAAATCTCTTAGATTGTAAGCTCCCACGATCAGGCCCTCCTAACTCTCTTGTATTGAACTGTATTGTTGCTGTATTGTCCCCCTTTATATTGTAAAGTGCTGAGCAAACTATTTGCGCTTTATAAATCCTGTATTAAAATAATAATAATAAAATAATATAGTGTCATATGAAGAACCGTATGTGTTGGCCTTTTTGTTGCATGAGACCATCCCTGCTGGATGTCTGAGCAAAAGGAGGGGGAGAGGAGTTCAGAGGAAGATTTGGATCTGAATTGGCGGTGGCTGAGAATATCCAGATGAGCGCATATTACTATTTTTTGAGGTGAACAGGTTTTTCACCAGGTGTGGTAATATTGGAAAAGTAGAGGATATTCACAGATTTACTTATAGACACCAGTGGGTGTATTTATGGAGTTTATGGGATGTTTATGATAATGATTGTTATTATAATTCATCACTGTTAGTGGTATGTTTATTGTTTAGAAGGGTGGGTGAGTATATGGAGTTGTGCTGCACTTCTTTTTAATGAGGAATATATAGAGAGAGTGAGGTGAGATTCACTTTGTGTTCAGCAAGCAACAGGGGGAGTTGGTTTGTTTTTTTTCAATATGTATTCATTGTTTATTATTATTTATATTCACAAAATATTTCTGTCACTCTTGAAAGATTGCGCTGATTGATCATAGTTTGGTTGTACCCAGGGGCGGACTGACAACTCATGGGGCCCCCAAGTAATACGGGATCATGGGGCCCCTGTGTCCTTGCCCACACTCTAAAAAGCCTATAAAAAAGGTACCAGGGGCATTTCATGGGGCCTCCATACTAACCCCGGGCCCTCGGGCAGTGCCTGAGTGCTCGAATGGTCAGTCCGCCCCTGGTTGTACTTAATCGTACTCGTCTTTACTTCTTCAGTCTGTCAGCCTGTTGGCTGCATTAGTCAATCAGATCCCAAGCTATTCAACAGGGTTGTTGCTATTGTGTCTGAATCCCTGCATAGCTATTGAACTGCTATCTCAGAAGTGGGGGTTAGAGCAAACACAGACTAAAAAGTGCAGCTAGGTCTTTAAACATAATGACTTTAATTAGAGATAGTAGCAATTCCCAGCCCTTCAGTTTTCTTTTAGATCCCAGAATCACTGAATTTGCAGACATTTTACAATGTTTATGAGCTTATCAGGGCAGTGCTTAAAGTAGAATTAGATATATGGTGTAGTCTGCCATTACCACTAACACAGCAGTTTTTGTTTTGCTGAGACCCCCTGTAGCAAAATGGTTGATTTACTAAGGCTTTGTTCACACTAGTGCTATTTCTTCTGAGCCTGCAGTCACATTGCAATGCACAACAATGGAAATCACATTATTCTTTTTGTTTCCTGTTCACATCAGAGAAACATGGTGCAATGTGTTTTTTTGAACAGGTGTAGGAGCTTTTTTTGATTTAAGCTGGCCATAGATGGATACCCAATGTGATTGGATATTCTTTGCAAAGTCAAGCTTCATCTCATATGCTAAGCTCTGGAGCAAATGCCCTTGCAGAATGCAACTAGCAAAGTGCACAGTTTATATGCCTTTAGTAAATCCACCCCATAGACTTCAATGGGAGTGCATAATGAAAAACGCACATAAAGCATTTTCGGTAGGGTTTTTTTTTCAGCAACCAGTCTCCTCCTAAAAAAAACATGAACCAGGTAAATGTATCAAAAGCATGTGCAAAAACACACTACAAAATAAAAAACGCCCTGAAAAACGCATGAATTTGCAACAGCACTAGTGTGAAAGGCAAATAGGCTCATCATTTTGCAAAGGAATTTGCCCCAGAGCTTAGAGAATGAGTTGAAGCTCTTCTGTCTGTGCAAATAAAAATGATGTTCTTTTATATTTCTTGCACATGATTGGGTATTCTTTGCAAATATTCACTATATTCACTAAGCTCTGGGTAAATTCACTTGCAACGTAAACAGCCTATTTGTCTCTAGTAAATCAACCCCAATGTTTTATTACCTGCTGATTAGAGATGACCTTGGATTCAGTCCAAACCTGGATACCCTCAGACCAACATTTAACAGAATCCGATTAACTTATCAATATGTTTTTTGGTTGAGAGAGAAAACTGGGGCACGCAGAGGAGGGGTAGGCTAAATTGCTATAGTTGTCCATACACTGGTAGATTGATGATCAGTAAACTGGCATATTTATGATCAGTACATTGGATGACTTGACGAAAGTTATTCAAAAGTACTGCAAAATTTTGTTTGCTTTTAACATTCCATTTTGGAACAAGTTGACTTTCCTGAACCAAAGTCTGAGTACTGTTGGAAATTAATTTCTTCCAAAGAAATTTTCCATTCTGTTCTTTTGAGTTTTCTCGTCACTGCAGTTGAAAACAAATGTAAATTTAACCCCACTAACCATTAGAAAATCAAACAAATGTTCTGAAAATGAAATTCTACTAGTGTATGACCAGCTTTAGTCTACTATTTGAAACTACATCTGGCAGTCCTGATCACAAGTGACATAAGAATTTGTCACGTTGCTCCGGTGGAGGTATGTAGAGCAATAGACATAGCTGAGGTATGAGCCTTCTTCTTTCTGAAACTCCAAAGTGTAAGAGGCTGATAGCAGCTGCTGGTGTCCCTTTATATATATCATATAAAATTGTTCCCAAAGGTGTTAAGATTATAACCCCTAATTATATACCAGTTAATTTGAATGTTTTCTTATATTGAAATGTCCTAGTTTCTGTCAAAGCTTTTAAATCCAGTTAAATCAGAGAATGGCCATTTTTGTTTTTTTTCTTAAACTACTCTATGCATTAAATAGGGTTTTAACCATCTGTGGGGTGTTTCCCTTATAATATATGCTTATTCAGCCCCCGCACCCAAACTTGTCAGTACGTTTTGATAATGCCAACAGTCTTGATGAATGTCATTCAAATGCACTTCAAAATTTTGCTTTTTTTCAACATTTGACTTTGATATCAATTGAATTTCCCAAATGAAAATGCCATACACTGTTAGTAATCTATTCATTTCGAGAAAAATTTCCATGCAGTTTCTACGAATTTTCACTGTGATTGAAAAGGAATGTTGATTTGACCCCAATAACATTTAGAAAATTGAACAAATGTTTTAAAAACAAATTTAGAACAAATTTCTGTTAGTGTATGGCCAGCTTCACCAATAGAATTTTGTTTAAAGGTTTGTATAGAAATTCAGAAAAAATGTTGTATTTTGATATTTGATAGGACTTGGTAAATTTCAAATTGAAAACCCTGAAAAAATTTGTTCAATTGCTATGACAATGTTTTGAATTCTACGTTTGATTTCAGGATGTGTATTACAAGTAACATTTTTCCATATTCACCTTTAGGGACCCATGATGGTTCTAAGGGTGGCCAGATGTAAACAGAATTGTTTGTGCTTCCTCTGATATGTCACTTTTTTTTTTTTTTAAAGCAAAAAGGTCACAGTTCTTTTACATTGTTTCGAAGACCTGGATGGATTTGGAGGTAGGAGGTTGGAAACTGACAACCCTTTGTCTGTATACATTTGCCTGCCCATAGACCTGCATACAACATCTCATCAGGTCCACCTGAAAAACTGACAGACGGACCTGATCAGAAAGCCCATGTGAAAGGGACCTTAGAATGTTGCTCAAAAAAAAATTCCATCTCTCTTTTTTTATTTCTTTGCACATATAGTAAAAAAAGATTTTTTAATTGGACCCCATTAACTATTTTTCAAAAACTTGTAAAAAAAATGACACGTTCAAAAGACTCATTATGCCTCATAGATAATATTTTGGGGTGTTTACTTTCCAAAATGGGGTAATTTTGTGGGTAATTCCACTGTCCTAGTGCTCCAGGGGTTTAAAAAATTTGATAGGTAGTCAGGAAATTAAATATGTAATTTATGCCCCTAGAACTCCTAAAGGTGCTACTTGGATGTTGGGCCTTTGTATGTGGCCAGGCTGTGAAAAATTCTCACCTGTGGTATCACCATACTCAAGATGAGTAGCAAAATTTATTTTGGTGTGTAATTGTAAGTATGCATATGCCATGTGTGAGAAATAACCTTTTCTTAACTTTTTTAAAACTTTTTTTTTGTGTTAAAAAAATCATTTTTTAATTTGCCCAAGAATTGTGGTAAAAAAGTACAACTTCAAAAAACTCACCATGCCTTTTACTAAATACCTTGGACTCTCTATTTTCCAAAAAGGGGTCATTTGGGGGATATTTGCACTTTCCTGGCATGTTAGGGCCTCAAAAAATTAGATAGGCTGTCAGTGCATCAGGAATGATCAGGTATGATCAATTTTCAATGATTGTAGACTCTATAACTTTTACACAGACTAAATAGTATACACTAATTTGGGTTATTTTTACCAAAAAATGTAGCAGTATACATTTTGGCCTAACTTTATGAAGAAAAAATTACTTATTTGCAAAATGTTATAATAGAAACTAAAACAAAGTGTTTTTTTTTTTTCAAAATTTGCATTCTTTATTTGGTTATATAGTAAAAAATAAAAAATCCAGTGGTGATTAAATACCACCAAAAAAAAGCTCTATCTGTGTGAAAAAAATGCTGAAATTTTGTTGGGGTACAGTGTAGCATGACTAACTGTTGTTCAAATTATGAGAGCAGTGAAAGCTGAAAATTGGTCAAAGCGGGAAGGGGGTAAAAGTGCCCTGTATTGAAAGGGTTACCGTATTTTTCGCCGTATAAGACGCACCTGACCATAAGACGCACCTAGGTTTTAGAGGCAGAGAACAGGGGAAAAAAATTCTGAACTAATGGACTGCAGACACAGTACAGGAGATGACCAGAGACTGCGGACAGCACAGGGATGACCAGAGACTGCGGACAGCACAGGGATGACCGGAGACTGCGGACAGTACAGGGATGACCAGAGACTGCGGACAGTACAGATGACTGCTGACCTTTGGGGAGGTGGGGAGCAGGTACCTGAATTTGACAGGTACCCGCTCTTACTTCCGCAGAGTTTTTGTTTGATCTTACCTGTTCCTCGATCCAGCCGCGCTCTCTTCCCGGCTTCTGTAATGGCGCTCGGCATGACAGCCGGGTGCCCAGTGCGCATGAGCGAGAAGCACTTGCGCTTTGTGATTGGTCCGGTGGCTTCTGGGATCTGTCATGTGTCCCTGGTACCACCTTACCATTCACAAAAAGCACCGCTTCTTGCGCATGCGCACTTGGCACCCGGCTGTCATGCCCAGTGCCCACACTACAGAAGCCGGGAAGACAGCACGCCGCTGGATAGAGGAACAGGTAAGGTCCCGCTGCAGAGCTGAGCGGCCGGCCCGGTATTCTGACACGGCCGCGGTGGAAATACTGGACCGGCCGCTCCATATTCGCTCCATAAGACGCACTGACATTTCCCCCCCAGTTTTGGGGAAGAAAAAGTGCGTCTTATACGGCGAAAAATACGGTAATTTGACCAAATAATTGGGATACCCACTACAAATTTCTCTTATATTAAAAGCTGCCTACGAAACTTGCTTTAGAATCAGTTTGTTTGAAATGTCTATAGTTTTCTTACAAAATAGTTATTTTGTTGAATGTGTTTTTGCTATCTACTGGTATTGCGTTACTGTGTTCTGTTAAGCCTGGTACACACAATGAGAAAATCAGATGATCATTCCATTTTTTTTGCATGCTGGTCTCATATCGAACATGAATGTTACTAAAGTTATGAAAATTTTCTAAGAATAAATACAACTTAGGAAGTGATGTAATGTATTGTATTGTTTGTAATGTATTATTTCATTTTCGAGCATGCCCAGTCATGGTCACTCTGTATTTTACAGACAAATACTGTACTGATGAACCACTTCAAGTCCAGACACTTTCACACCCTTCTAGTCCAGGCCAATTTTCAGCTTTCAGCACTATCACACTTTGAATGACAGTTGCTCAGTCATGCAACACTGTACCCATATGAAATTATTATTTTTTGAGACAGAGCTTTCTTTTGGTGGTATTTGATCACCACTGGGTTTTTACTTTTTTTGCTATATAAATGAAAAAATATTGAACATTTTTTGCTTAGTTTTTGTTATAAAATTTAGCAAATAAATATAGTATGGCAGTGATCAGGATGCTGGTATGGGGTGACTGGTATGGGGTGATCAGGACGCTGGTATGGGGTGATCAGGACGCTGGTATGGGTTATGGCAGTGATCAGGATGCTGGTATGGGTTATGGAGGTGATCAAGATGCTGGTATGGGGTATGGTGGTGATCAGAACACTGGTATGGGGTATGGCAGTGATCAGGACGCTGGTATAGGGTATATCAGTGATCAAGATGCTGGTATGGCATATGGGGTGATTAGGATGCTGGTATGGGGCATGACGGTGATCATTATACTGGTTTAATGTAGTGGGTGATCAGGATGCTGGTATAAGGGATGGCAGTGATAGGGACGCTGGCATCGTGTATGGCGGTGATCAGGGCGCTGGTATGGGGTATGGTGGTGATCAGGACGCTAGTATGGGGTATGTTGGTAATCAGGGCGCTGGTATGGTGGTGATCAGGATGCTGGTATGGGGTATGGCAGTGATCAGGATGCTGGTATAGGGTATAACGGTGATCAAGATGCTGGTATGGCATATGGGGTGATTAGGATGCTGGTATGGGGCATGACAGTGATCAGGATACTGGTTTGTGTAGTGGGTGATCAGGATGCTGGTATGTGGTATGGCAGTGATAGGGAACGCTGGCATCGTGTATGGCGGTGATCAGGACGCCGGTATGGGGTATGTTGGTAATCAGGGCACTGGTATGGCGGTGATCAGGATGCTGGTATGGGGTATGGTGGTGATCAGAACACTGGTATGGGGTATGGCAGTGATCAGGACGCTGGTATAGGGTATGGCGGTGATCAAGATGCTGGTATGGCATATGGGGTGATTAGGATGCTGGTATAGGGCATGACGGTGATCAGGATACTGGTTCAGTGTAGTGGGTGATCAGGATGCTGGTATGGGGTATGGTGGTGATCAGAACACTGGTATGGGGTATGGCAGTGATCAGGACGCTGGTATAGGGTATGGCGGTGATCAAGATGCTGGTATGGCATATGGGGTGATTAGGATGCTGGTATGGGGCATGACGGTGATCAGGATACTGGTTTAGTGTAGTGGGTGATCAGGATGCTGGTATGGAGTATGACGGTCATAGGGACGCCGGCATCCTGTAGGCGGTGATCAGGGCTCTGGTATGGGGTATGGTGGTGATCAGGACGCTGGTATGGTGTATGTTGGTAATCAGGGCGCTGGTATGGTGGTAGTCAGGAAGGTACATGAGGTGTTATTGTGAGCACTGGGACAGGTGATGGGGCTGGCTGCATGTTTATTATTGACTTCAATGGGCAGTGATCAAGTACACTGGGGCAGTAATCAGGGACACTGGGGTGGCTAGCACTGCATTCTGTGAGTGTACATGCAGCCTGACATGCTGCTGTACACTCACAGGCTACAGCATCACTTCTCTCTGCTCTCACAGAGAGAACAGAGAGATGTGATCTTTGGTTTCACTTCCAGTGTTTACTTAGTGATTGCTGTGATTGGTAAAACACTATGTGATCGCTCAGACACAGCGATAATGTGATCTGCTGTGTTTGGGTAACATACTGATGGCCGGGGTTCCCAGGCGTGTAAACTGTGAGCCGTGCAGGAGCCACTGATGCGGGCTGACATACAGGTACGTTAGCTTGCATCGGCAAAGCTTCCTGTCCCCTGTCTATAGGCAATGAGCAGATGGGAAGTGGTTAAATTAAAATCGTTTGTTCCGTTGTCGTACGAAAACAATTTTCGTGCTTGTCCCTTTGGATATTTTCTCATTAACTGTCGTGATTGGTTCTCAAAAGCTGTATACTAAAGATCAGATTATTGGGCGATCTCTCAGAAATTGCTATTTTTTTTCAATTTTCTCATTGTGTGTATAGGCTTACTGATCATGAAGAGATTCTAAGATCAAGCTCAACAATCACCCATATGTTTCAAATAGATACTGTAAGGAAGAGCAGGAGATTTGCATACAATAAAAATGATTTTGAAATATCTCCCATTTTTTATTTTATGTAATTTTGGTAGCAAACCTTTTAACTTCCAGTTTTCTTTTTCTTCAGTATTTGATTTATTGTTTTCTTGTTCTCATATAAATAAGAAGTACATGATAGCATCTTCTTTCAATATGACCTGTTCTAATATGTTAGATTCATCTATATTTATGTCCGGCCAAACCAGATCAGACAGCACATAGATTTGGGGAGAATATTCATTCATTAAGTACTGATCAAATATGCATGCTATTTTCTTTAGTCTAAAGATGGCCATACTTTTCGAACAAAAATTCTTAGTATAAGAATGTTCTAAGAAAGTTTGTTAATTTTTCTACTCGCTGGTGGGGTCAAATCGACATTCATTATAGACCGCAGTGACGAGAAAATTCGAAGGAGCAGGATGGAAAGTTTTTCTCAAATGAACAAATTTATAACAGTGTATGTGGTTTTTGTTCAGGAAAATCAATTTATTCCAAAATCAAATGTTAAAAACAAACAAAATCTTTTCAACGACATTCAAATGTTCTGAGAATTTTCGTACGATTTTTCCTAAGACTTTTCCTAAGAATTTAAGTTTGGATTTCTATCCATCTTTGGCCAGTTTAATATACCCGTATGAACTAAAAAGCAAGCATGGAAAAAATCCCTGGAGATATGTCTCCAATGGGGCTGAAGCTGGCACCTAACCTTTTTGGGGCTTTTCTATTATTGTCAGTGGAAAAGCACTTCAGATAACTTCTAGATTAGATTGACTGCTCCCAGGACTCAGGAATAATTTAACATTGCTGTCGATCTATATTATGGCCTTTTTACTTTTGTATCATCAATCCTGCACATGTAAGATGTTGAAGCTGAACTTCAGGCAGATATAAAAAATAAATGAATGCAGCTCTGTATTCACTAATACAATATTAATTTATTTTGTAATGCAAGCATGTAATGACCTAAATTGGACTTGGTATCAGCCTCTTGTTGTCTCTATACTCAGAAAGGAAGCGGGGCAAGCAACACAAAGAGCCAGTCAGTTGAGCTGCAATGGTCATGTGTTAAATATGGTCATGCTTATCCCCTATTGTACAGCGCTGAGCAAACCCTTTGGCGCTATATAAACTCGTAGTAATAATAATAATAATAATAATAGGAGGAGAAAGCAGAGTGAAGTAAAGTTGGCCATAACCCGGGAGAATGTAATTTAAAAAAAAAAAAGTTTTTTAGAACATTCATTTGATTTTTTTATTAATCAGGTCAAATCGCCAATCATTTTTGACCGTAGTGATGAAAAAAATCGTAGTAGCAGGATGGAAAATTTTTCTCACCTGACAAAAATTATAACAGTAAATGTGGTTTTCTTTTACAAAATTTAATTTACTCCAAAATGGAATGTTACAGTAAAAGCAAACAACATTTTGAAGTACTTTTGAACAACACTTGTCATGTACCTGATAGCATTATCAAATGTTGTGACAAGATTTTTCATAGGAAAACCCACCAGTGTATGGCCAGCTTTAGTGTTACTGAACAGAAGCAGAAAAATAAATCAGGTTTCCAGTCTTGCAAGAGAGAGATGTGCTGTGTGGCAGATCGGTGTAAATTTTAGGACTGTTTGGAAAGAAATACAAATCGTTTTGCAAGTAAATTAATATATAGCAGCAAGTAGGCGCTTACACCAGGGGCGGACTCATGGGGCCCCCGGGCAATAGGGGATCATGGGGCCCCTGTGTCCTTGCCCAAACTCTAAAAAGCCTATGAAAAAGGTACCAGGGGCATCTCATGGGGCCCCCTACTGACCCCGGGCCCTCGGGCAGTGCCCGAGTTTCCAAATGGTCAGTCCGCCCCTGGCTTACACTATACAAAACTATCCCCCAATCAATCTACATATTTCAAAATACAAATCACTTTAAGACAAGTAGTGAATAAATTGTGCTACGTCACAGTCCAAAACCAGTGTTGAAAAATCCTCTTTTTGTGCCACCACTTCTTCCCAAAGTGCATCACCTCATGTGCCACCAAAATGCACTCATCACAGATCCATGACCTTCATAATGAAAAGATCATAAAGCGCTTAATTTCCCAGATGCTCTTTAACTGCTGATGCTCACTTTCCTCCAATCATCATTTTTTCTATATGCCCGATAACTTTCCATTATTTTTTGCGCTATAAACAAAAAAAGACGAACAATTTTGAAAAAAAAACTTTACTTTTTGCTATTATACATGTCCAGTTAAAAGAAATTAAAAAATCAAATTTCATCATAAATTTAGGCCAAAATGTATTCTGCTACATGTCTTTACTACAAAAAAATCCCAATATGTGTAAATTAATTGGCTTACATGAAATTTATAGCATTTACAAATGGCAGTATATATACTGGAATTTTTTTTTTTTTTACTAGTAATGGTGGTGATCAGTGACTTATAGTGGGACTGTGGTGGGCATTCTGACACTGGGGGAACTGACTTGGTGTCACTGACATCTTCAGTGACACCAATACAGTGATCAGAGCTAATAAAAAGCACTGACACTGTTCTAATGGCACTGGGCAGGAAGAAGTTTACATGCGGGGCAATCAAAGGGTTAACTGTGTGCTGTTTTACTATGTGGGCTGTGTGTGTGTTTCACTGTAAGCACACTGCTTTGTATGGCTCTGCTATGCAGAGCCATACAAAGCAGTGTGCAGGAGCTGAGAGGGGAGAGATCTGTATTGTTTACATTCAGGTATTTCCCCCGTCGGAAATCCTAGGAGATCGCAGGGTGGCGGCAGGAAATCACTGGACCTGGTGATTGACAGCCAAGGCCACAAATGGCGATGTATATACATGATTTTGTGCACCCATGCTGCCCTGTAGCAGTATTTCTGCTATAGGCAAGTGCGGAAGTGGTTAAAATAAGAAGGTCATGGATCTGTGGTGAGTGAATTGTGGTAGCACATGAAGTGAAGCACTTTTGGATGAAGTGGTGGCACAAAAAGCAGATTTTTGCCACAATGGTGTTGGACTGTGACGTAGCACAATTTATTCACTGCATGTCTTAAAGTAATTTGATTTGTATTTTGAAATATGTAGATTGATTGGGGGATAGTTATGTATAGTGTAAGCGCCACTTGCTGCTATATATTGACTTATAGGAGTACCAGGGGTGCTCTTAATGGAGCTGCTACACCTATTCACGTAATGTATATATTATTTTTGTGAAATTGTAAACACAATGCACCTACTTGGTGGTTTTATATGAGATATATTGAAGTTTTTTTTATCACTTTTGTAATTTATTTGTGTTTTTTTATTATTCTATTTCATTCATTGCATCATTTTTGTAATAGGTTTGTGTGGTATTTGAAAAACTTTATCACGGAGAGTGGGCGCCTTACCTTTTTTTCCCAGGTTTTGCAAGTAAATCAACTCCCATATATGTATTTTATATGCACTTAGCTGTTTTCCTGGAGTTCCACTTGTATCATTCTATCTATATCTAGCACTTGCATTCCAAATTTCAATTCACTTTGATCATAGGCAACTTCATAAACTATCCTAATCTGAAGACAATTCCATTTTTTGGATCAGTGCGATTTTAGTCAATTCAAAAGAAATGGGCTGAAATCAAACCACATGTGAACCACACAGCATGCTCCTGTGCGATTTATCTGCGGGAATGGTGTGAACTGGCCCAAAGTGGAACTAAACCCTCCTATCCTTTTCAGCCAAGAAAGCTGCCCATCTTAACCTCTGTTTGATCTGCAACCAGGGGCGGACCGACAACTCATGGGGCCCCCGGGCAATAGGGGATCATGGGGCCCCTGTGTCCTTGCCCAAAATCTAAAAAGCCTATGAAAAAGGTACCAGGTGCATCTCATGGGGCCCCCTACTGACCCCGGGCCCTCGAGCAGTGCCCGAGTTTCCAAATGGTCAGTCCGCCCCTGTCTGCAACTGCAATGGTGCTGCACATGTGATCAATTATGACCATACGTTTCATAGTTTGACAGTTTGCTTGAGAGCACAAGCAAATGTGACAGCATTCCTGGCATTCCGGGAATGCTACTGTTTTTTTAAACAGTGTTCCAATTAAGGTGTTCTGATCTTTCCAGTTATGTGACTAAAACTGACTGGAATCCTCCCATTTTGCGCATTTGCATTTCGATAGTTGGGACTTTTACTGTGCTACACATCAATAATACAGAGTCTGGAGAGTAAGTGATACCCTTTATTGGCTAGTTTTTCAGGAAACTTTAGATCCCTTCTTTGGGCAGTATAAAATTCAACCAATCATGAAATCTATGTACATTTTCATGCATGCATTTACACTGAATGGGTGCCTTTAGCATTACTTGAATCCATTCCCACACAGCCCTGGCGTCCTTTTATCTGGGCTGTTATGCCCGGGGCAGGAAGGTTGGCTTGATCACCTAAACACTTTGGTTGACTCTCACAGTGGTAACATGATCTTAAGCTGGTCCTGCTGGCTCCTGATCATTATTATTAGAGACCAGTGAGCATGCCCTCAGCAAGAAACCTCTGCCACCCATGGAAACATACAGGTGTATGGGTGTTAAAACCCACCCTTTTTGCTGCAGCACATGCCTTTATATGGGGGAAAGAGGTTAGACATATTTGTAAAACATATATAGAAAAAGTTAGGTCAACCGTAATTTTGTGAGCCTTATGAAAGCTTGATAGGGAATTCTATAGTGGGGTAATTTTTCGATATATGATTATTAGCAAACTGGTATGTCCATAGGTTAAATTCAGTATTTCAAAGGACAATGATGATGATTCTGTATACAGTTTTACTATTCAAACCCAATCCTAGAGATTCCAACCTAAATTAGAGGACCTCAGAAGAGGGTTAGAATTAGAATAGAATTCTAATAACATTCAGATAGTCTTGTAGCTTCTTTGGTTATGTAAGGCCAATTTTCATTAAAAAGAAATCTTTCCCCTCCTGCTGTTATGGCTAATGCAGTTTAGTCCCTTTTTGTTTACTTCATCAAAGAAGAAAGGAGACCAGGCTTTAAGGCATTGCCTGGGGTATGCGAAGACTGCAGGACAATGACACTATCTTTACCTCCTGCAGAGACTGGGCTAGCATTGCTTCATATGTTTCCAGGTTGGGTGGGAGATGGAGGAAGCACACTTCATTTTGAATGTGCTGTGCATTGTGGCTATAGAATGAATGTTAGCCATAGATTTGAGATGATTGTCCCTTGATCTAATCAACTGTAACAAGATTGGATGACAATCATACCTGTGAACATCACCAAAGCATGTCAGTCTGTCTGGTGGAAATAGTGAGCATGAATGTTGGCTAATTTGGGATGACCGCTATTGTTCATCCCTGTGATATACTGGAGGTGCCTGGCAACTCCCCCTCTTGTCTGCATAATCAGAGAAATTAAAGGCTCAGGCAATGTGACTGGTGCAAAAAAAGAAAATGTTCTTTTGTGCAGCTAAATTGTGCTGTCTAAAGCCCAAGGGCCACACGCAGTTCATCTGATATTCCCTATCTTACTATTTATTGTCAGGGACTTTGGCTTTTTTAGGGGATAAACAAAGAGCACTCAAAAACATATGAAGCCCTTGTTATCATGCAGAAAGATTTTCCCAATTGTGGTAAAATCCCTGTGCAAGCATCCACTGATCAGTCCTTTTCTAAGGAGAACAGGTAACAAGTATTTGACTGAGCATATAGTCCTATCAGACAACTATTGGCCAAGTTGGAGAGCACACTGGACCATTGATGTGATTTTTTTACTGTCGCACTCAGTGACATATCTACCCATGTAGGGTCAGCCTTATACAGGCAACACATGCAACACTATCAATAGTGATTCATTTAAAGTTGAACTTTAGTCAGAAAATTAAGTCCTGCTTGATTGTTTCAGACTTACCTCTTTTGCAGGTATAGCTATGTCAACATTAACCGTTTTCCGACCGCCCTATAGCAGAAATTCGGTTACAAGGCGGCACAGGTGTGGAAAATCACGTGTAAATATATGTGATTTCTGGGTAGGGGGCATGTGCGAGCCACGCGCGCAACCTACCCACGCCGCCATTCGCTGCCCAGCTGTCAATCACCGGGTCCTGGCCGGTAATTACTCGCCGGGGATGTCAGTGACACCAAGCCAGTTCCCCCCAGTGTCAGAATGTCCGCCGCAGTCCCACTATAAGTCACTGATTGTTGCCATTTCTAGTAGAAAATAAAATTCCAGTATCTATACCGCTATTTGTAAACGCTATAACTTTCACGTAAACCAATTAATTTATACGTATTGGGATTTTTTTCAGCAAAGACATGTAGCAGAATACATTTTGGCCTAACTTAATGATGAAATTTGATTTCTACTTTTTACTGGACATGTTTATTAGCAAAAAGTCAAAAATATTGTGTTTTTCTCAAAATTGTCAGGCTTTTTATCTTATAGCGCAAAAAATAAAAAATGCACAGGTGATTAAATACCACCAAAAGAAAGCTCAATTCGGGGAGAAAAAAGGACGTAAATTTCATTTGGGTACAGCATTGTATGACCGTGCAATTGTCAGTTAAATCAACGCAGCGCCGTTACGCAAAAAATGGCCTGGTTAGGAAGGGGGGTAAATCCTCAGGAGGGCAAGTGGTTAAAAATAAATGCCTATACTTTTTAAAATCAAGTAATACACTGTCTCGCCCTGCTCTGCACATGTTCAGTTGCTCTCTATTTTTGGCACTGTGCCAGAAATGTAGAGGCCAGTCTGCAGACAGACTAAAGATTTACTGCTGCTCAGGTGCTCAGGGCTTCAGCAAAATGGCAGCCTCCGGCAAGAAGAAACAGGAACACTGATAGAGGCAATATACAGCACACGCTAATTTTAGTAGCATAATTATTAATGTGGAATTTATGTTCCTTTTATTATTTTTTTATCAAGTTACTATGGATAAAGTTCCACCTTAAGATACCATCACTATTAAAGTGCTTGATGTCCAGTCATTCACAGTCCATTTTAACAGTGACTGAGTAAAAAAGGGTAGAAATAACCCAGATAATGTTTGAAATTATAATCATTAGATGCAAATTTGGTTTAAGTAGGTTAGACCTTTTGGGCCAATTAACCTTTTGCCTGTTATCACTGCATAGATAAGCATGTAGCTGGCCATAGCCCATGTAAACTAGAATTTTATGCGCATGTGTGTATGTCAGAAAAATCTGAACACCTTTTTATGTGTATGGCCAACATGATATGCAAAGTGGAAAAATGGCAAGGTGCTCAGTTTGAATATAATATGTAGGACTGCACTCTGAACCACTCCACTAACTCAAAAAGCACAAAACTAACAAGTAGCTGCCGTTCTTAATGGTATACCCATTAAATAATACAATGTATATATTTAGAACAGTGCTACTCACTATTACCTCAAATCACCCTGTACATGTCTCAAAAAAATATAAATAGCAAAAAAAAAATCACTTACAATAAAACTACCCCCCATATAAAAAACAAAATGTATATGTAATAATCCCTGCTTTGCCTCTAATCAAATATATATAATATTAAAGTGCGTTATGATAAATAACCAACCCTCTATAAAAGTGCAAGAACAGGTATATATAAATTTTCCCCTTAATCACATATGCATGTATAAAGACACCATCCACACATCTTAGCATGTCCAGTGCAAACAAATAAAGTGCAAAAAATGTCTCTTATATAACATCCAGAGTAATCATGCCAACACAAAGTCCAATATACTGTATATCCTTGTGTCCATCCAATTCGTGAAGTAATCCACCACTAAAGTGCTTGCTACTGTGCGTGTTACACCATCCCAATACCACCAATTAGGTGCTCTTCCACCAAGGAATAGATTAAATAAACTCACTAAATCGATATGCAGGTCAGAGTTATAAACCAGCATAAGCGCTTGTTGCTCTGAGAGTAACGATTGTTACATATACATTTCGTTTTTAATGTGGGGGGTAGTTTTTTGTAAGCTATACGTTTTTTCTATTTTTTTTTTTTTTTAGACATGTACAGGGTAATTTGAGGTAATAGTGAGTAGCGCTGTTTTTATTTTTATATATATATATATATATATATATATATATATATATACAACAAATTTACCAAACATATATAATTTATATATATATATATATATATACATAAATTTACCAAACTGGCCACGTGAAAAAAACTATTTCTTTTTATATAGTAGTATTCACAGCAGGTACTGTTCTTGGTTTAATGCCACCATTAGACAGAATAATACAAGAATACGTATTTGACTTATTATATATAAAAGTTTTTAAAATCTAGTGTTCTTGTTGCAACCCGCTGGATTCTCATTTTGGTAGATGGAAGTTTCACTTACTCACTTGGGATCATTAACGATCCCTGCACTTTTTGGTTAAAGCAAATTTAGTGTATTTTCAGTGAGCACATTATTTTATATTGAATAAGAATTCAGATAAGAAATTGAAGGCTACAACATTAGATCAACATAGTTGGTAGTGAGCACACATTTTAATATAGCAACATTTACCTAATGTGAGGTTCATATTTTTACATGCTCACATTTTATTTTTATTGTATTTATTGTTGAGCTTTTTTGATAAGCCACTTGAAGCAGGGAAGATTAGCTACTATAGTGACTTTTCCAAACAGCTTGTCAACTGTTGAGATTAGATACTGTAGCAGCAACAGATGGGGGCTGATTTGCCAAAGGATTTCAGCAAATTCCCCCAATAAATTGTGTGAATATTCACATTAATTATACAATCTCAAAGAAAAGAAGTATGTAAACAAGGATTTTTCCACATAACTGGTAAATGAAGTTATTTTTCACAAATTTTTTCCAAATCCTTTAGTAAATCTTAGTGGAGTACATTATTTTCAGTGAGTGTGCTAACTTACAGTGATAAAAAGTGATAAAACACATCAGCCATTGTGTAGCACTGTAAATCAAGAAGCAGAGTCTGTGTATTAGGGAGTAAATAAGTCTTAAATCTATTTATTATGCACCCCTAAAGTAAACATGTGCTTTATATATTTTGAATAAGCAGTAAAAGTATTTAAAAACAGGCCTTTACTCACCACCACACCTGTTGGTATTGTGGATAAATTAATCTTCAGATTTCACAACAGTGGCATTGAAACTCATTTCCCCTTTATTTCATGGAGATCAGAATTTTCAAAGCATGGCAACCCTTTACTTAAAAAAAGATTGGGTGCTGCTAAGGTGCTAGAAACCAACTGAACCCCTACTTTAGAGATTTATTGTTGCGATGATTGAAGATGAATCACTTCACAGTATGTTTAACTAAAGAGGTAAGTGATTTAAAACTCCTGCACTGCTTGTTTTGGCACAAACTATAAAACACACTTAAGCTGGGTACACACGGTCCAAATATCGGCTGGTTTAGCAGGAACAGGCCAACATTTGGACTATATGTACAGCTGTCCTTCCCACAGAAGTCAGTCTAAGGACCAGCGTTTGCTGAAGGGACATGCTGGAAAACCAGCATCCAATCAGCTGATTAGTATGTTCTAGCTTGCAGAGGGGGACAGTCCCCCTGTCAGAATACAGAGGCACAGCAGGAGAGATCAAAGCACTAAGATTGCTTCATTAGTACAGCGATTTCTGTTTCTTTTCGTTCAGCCCACTGGGATGAACGAAAAAAAAAGCTTAATGTGTGTACCAGCTTTAGTTTAGGTGCAGACTTTGCCCTGAATTATTTTACTGAGAATGCCTGTATTTTTTGTTAGTCTGTATCTTTTAAGATATAAAAATACAAGTTATATCCAGACATCACTTTCTGTGTGATTGATAAAATGAGTTAGGTGTCTTCAAATGCCTCTGAACTGATAGTGCTATCTATTTTTTTATATACATATATTGCCAATTTCACACAGCTTTTATATACAATAAATGTTTTTCTTCATTAACATGACTTTTGAGGTGCTATATTATCAGGTAATTGTTTTTTTTTTTTTTTAGGGTATTCTCAAGCTATATAAAAAGCGGAGCTGCATAGTGGGATAATACCAGATGGGGATTACCTGCAATACTCAGACCTTGTTATTAGCATATCACTTAATGTGTAGCAAATTGTTTTTCATTAAATGGGTTTAACTACTAGGGTAGATGTCTTCTCTGTTTTCTTGGAAGTTGCACTATAACTTGGCAAACTGGAGAAATATAGATTAATGTAATTAGCCAGCCTGATCAATGAGTGACAATGTTTAAAAAGCATATTTACTTATTACATTTGAATGCTTTTGTTCCTTTTGTTCAGTTTCATTTTGCTGTGAGTCTACCAGATGAACACTAAGGCAGGCAATAGACGGACTGTTTATCGGACAAATTTTCAGCTGATAATCGAAAAATCGGTCGACCCTGTTGCCGATGCTGCCGTTTTTTGCAGATTTTCCAGCATGACGGATAAAAATAAATAAGGATATCCACGAAAAATGGCCAACGGGCTTGCCCCACTAACTTATTGATTATTAGCCAATTTTTCGCACGGACAAAAATTTGGCCGATAAACGACCCGTCTATGGCCTGCATAATTGGAAAAACTGACTCTGTGTAGACTAATTATAACACCTACTATGCTTCTGGTAGCCAGTATTATCTTGCTAGAGCCAAGTACACATGATCAGAAAATCATACAAAAAAGAGCGCTTTCAAATCGATTGTACGATACTCTAATCATTAGTAGACAGCTTTCGTCCAAAATTATTCGAAGGGACAAGCTTGAAACTGTTTCTTGTATAATACCAGATCGTACGATTTTCATTTAATTAGTATTTATTTATTTCAGGTACTTATATAGCGCCATCAATTTACACAGCGCTTTACATATATATATATTGTACATTCACATCAGTCCCTAACCCTCAAGGGGTGTACAATCTAAGGTCCCTAACTCACATACATACACATACTAGGGACAATTTTAGACAGGATCCAATTCACCTACCAGCATGTCTTTGGAGTGTGGGAGGAAACCGGAGTACCCGGAGGAAACCCACGCTGGCACAGGGAGAACATGCAAACTCTAGGCAGGTGGTGCCATGGTTGGGATTCAAACCAACGACTCTAGTACTGCCAGGTGGAAGTGCTAACCATTTAGCCACTGTGCTGCCCAGTACAGTTTTTGTCTGAAAATAAAATACAATACATTACATCACTTCCAAATTTTTATTCTGTCGTGTGAGAATTTTCATAACTTTAGTAACCTCTTCATTTTCGATATGGAGAATAGCATGCAAACAAAAACGATCATTCGTCCAATATTCTTATTGTGATTTTGGGGCTTTAGGTCACATGAAGGTAATGATGATATTTGCTAATGATGACTTGTGCCCTATCGACTCATGTTAAAGTGTATATTATGGGTAGGGAAGAGTTAAAGCGGAGCTCCACCCAAAAGAGGAAGTTCTGCTTTAAGGACTGCTCCCCCGCTCCCCATTAAAGATTGGCACCTTTGGGGGGTGGGGGGGAGAGGGTACCCGAATTTGAAAGGTACCCCCTCCCACTACCAGTCAGATCGCCTAGGCGATCATAAACGGAAGGTGTCCTCCCTCCCTCCCTGTAGTCTTGTAGGACACGTGACAGGTCCCAGAAGACTACAGGACCATTGATGAAGCGCAGTGCTACTCGCACATGCGCAGTGGGTACCCGGCTGTGAAGCCGCAAGCAGTCACAGCCAGGTGCCCACACTGAAGATGCCGGCCTCCAGGAATACAGGATGGCCGGTGAAGCGGGCTGCGGGGGGACACACCGCGGGACCAAGAGACAGGTAAGTGGCTGGTTTTTAAAAGTACAGTTTTTGTAGCTGCTGACTTTTATTTTTTGACAGGGTGAGTGGAACTCCGCTTTAACAACCCTGTCTGTGACCCCACTGAGGAGATTCACTCTCTGTATTTGTCCTGGCAACTACTGGACAGAAAGTGAGGGAATTTTGAGTTGTTACCAACACAGACATATAAGAAATGTCTTCTCATGGGAAAATGTGTTGAGGTGACAACTGTCTATGATATTTCCCTCACTTATTAAAGATTTGTCCTCATTTCCTGTTGTATCTTAAAAAAAATAACTCCCAAATGGAGAGATTTTAAAATAAAACAAATTGGGGGCTTTATATATACTTAACATGCCAGCTTCAGTAATAGGTTTTGCTGGTAGCAGTATTCCTATGCGGCAAGTATTGGTGTTTTTCTTGAAGTAGCAAGGAAATAAATTGAACTTCGAAAGAAATTGGACTCCGAAGTTGGGACTCAAAAATGACTGCAGGGAGATCTTCCTACCAGAATCTTCATTTTCTAAGGATTGACTTTAGAGGGTATAGGAAAATTTTTTTAAAGACCCCATGTACACGAGCAGCTCCTAAACTCAAGTTTAGAAGCTTTTGGCAAAGCTCCTAAACTCAACTCCATAAAGTGTCCATGTACATAGGCTTTTAGCAGAGTTTAGGAGCTGCTGTGTTTAGGTGAGGTTAAACCTCCCTCTCCTGAATGCAGAAGAATCGCGTTCAGGACAGGAATGTTCCGACTGCGGGAAAACAAAAAAACGCAGTTGCCACGTTTTGCCGCGATTTGCGTTTTCCCATGGCCAGCAGTCAGGGTAGGCTCGTGTACATGGAGCCTAAGTGTACATGGACACATAGGCATTTACAGTTTGTAGTTGAGTTTAGGAGCTTTGGAAAAAAAATGCCAAAAGCTCCTAAACTCGAGTTTACATGAAGCTCATGTACATGAAGCCTTATAAGTCCATGTGTGGACATTTATCGGTTTCCATTACAATTATTAAAGAAAAGATGGCAAATGAGGATAATCTGAGCAGAGCATTGACAAACGATCTCTGCAAAAAAATCATTACGTACAAACTCTGTCTGCCAATTTTCTTTTTCCTAAACTTGTAATTACAGAAGTGAAAACATTATTGGGAGGCTTTAACTAACTCTATCAAGACAAAGTATATATAAACTTAATTGGATCTATTATACAGGATTTATATAGCGCCAACAGTTTACACAGCGCTTTACAATATAGAGGGAGACAGTATAATTACAATGCATTTCAGTACAGAAGAAATAGGAAGGTCCTGCTCCTGGAGCTTACAATCTAAAGGGCATACTATATGATTAGGAACATTATCCTATTAGATATTTATATGGTTGTGGCTTGCTTTGTGATAAAGGCAACAAAAAACAATGAAAGAGTGTCAAAACAGGAAGAGAAGTTTTAATTAAGAAAAGTGTGGTTAGCCTTTATTTGTTGTGTTTACATTTAAACCATGGTAAAATGCTTGTTCTGTGCAATTTAATCAGCCAAGGTTCCCTTTAATACCATTGTACAGTTGTGTTAGCTTGAGAAAGACCAAACTATGTGTAAAAACATTTAGAGTGAATTAAAAAATTATACTGTGTGTGCTAACTACACAAGTGAATAGATATTTTAACAAATGTAACATTTAGAAAGTTAAAAGCAGAGGCTTTGCAAATTTGTATGTGATAAAATAGTCAACACACCAGATTTTGTTGCAGATTTGATCACTCATATTAATAAAATTTACCATGTACTAGTAGAATTTCATTCAACATATTTCATTGTAAGAATTTTGTAAGAACGTTTGTTTTTCTAATCCTTACTGGGGTCAAATTGACTTATGTTTTTGACCACAGTGATGAGAAGATTTAAAGGAGCAGGATGGAAAATTTTTCTCAAATGTGCTAATTTCTAACCGTGTATGTGGTCCTCGTTCAGTAAAGTCTATTCATTTCAATTTTGAATGTTAAAAGCAAACAAAATATTGAACTACTTTCAAACTACATTTGAATGTACTGATAATTTTCTATGAACAACCAAATCTAATCAAATGTATTTGTTTCAATAGTTTTTATTGATTTTTCAAAAGAATCATAGAAAATTATAAGATGCGAAACCATTATTATTGTATACATCCATCACAGTCCGGAAATATAATTGGGAGAACTAGAACAGGAAAGCACCCCAGAGTTACTATGGGTAAGCTTCGCAATGTGCATACCTGACATCAAATACAGTGCCTTGAAAAAGTATTCGTACCCCTTGAAATTTTCCACATTTTGTCATGTTACAACCAAAAACGTGATAGACCAACACAAAGTGGTACATAATTGTGAAGTGGAAGGAAAACGATAAATTTTTTTTTACAAACAAATATCTGAAAAGTGTGGCATGCATTTGTATTCAGCCCCCTTTACTCTTATACCCCTAACTAAAATCTAGTGGAACCAATTGTCTTCAGAAATCACCTAATTAGTAAATAGAGTCTTCCTGTGTGTAATTTAAATAAATACAGCTGTTCTGTGAAGCCCTCAGAGGATTGTTAAAGAACATTAGTAAACAAACAGCATCATGAAGGCCAATGAACACACCAGCCAGGTTAGGGATAAAGTTGTGGAGAGGTTTAAAGCAGGGTTAGGTTATAAAATAAATATCCCAAGCTTTGAACATCTCAGCACTATTCAATCCATCATCTGAAAATAGAGTATGGCACAACTGCAACCCTACCAAGACGTGACCGTCCACCTAAACTGACAGGCCGGGTGAAGAGAGTATTAATCAGAGAAGCAGCCAAGAGGCCCATGGTAACTCTGGAGGAGCTGCAGAGATCCACAGCTTAGGTGGGAGAATCTGTCCACAGGACAACTATTAGTCGTTCACTCCACAAATCTGGCCTTTATATAGGAGTAGCAAAATAAAAGCCATTGTTGAAGGAAAGCCATGTTTGCAGTTTGCGAGAAGCCATGTGTGGGACACAGCAAACATGTGGAACAAGGTGCTCTAGTCAGATGAGACCAAAATTTTACTTTTTGGCCTAAAAGCAAAACACTATGTGTGGTGGAAAACTAACACTGCACATCACCCTGAACTCACCACCCCACCGTGAAACATGGTGGTGCCAGCATAATGTTGTGGGGATGCTTTTCTTCAGCAAGAACAGGGAAGCTGCTCAAATCTGATGGGAAGATGGATGGAGTCAAATACAGGGCAATCTTAGAAGAAAACCTGTTAGAGTCTGCAAAAGACTTGATATTGGGGTGGAGGTTCACCTTCCAGCAGGATAACGACCCTAAACATGCAGCCATGGCTAGAATGGTTTAGAATAGATCATAGTATATTCATGTGTTAGAATGACCCAGTCAAAGTCCAGACCTAAATCCGGATTGAGAATCTGTAGTAAGACTTGAAAATTGCTACTCACAGACGTTCTCCATCCAATCTGACAGAGCTTGAGCTATTTTGCAAAGAAGAATGGGCAAAAATGTCACTCTCTAGATGTGCAAAGCTGGTAGAGACATAACCAAAAAGACTTGCAGCTGTAATTGCCGTGAAAAGTGGTTCTACAAAGTATTGACTCCGGGGGGGCTGATTACAAATGAACGCCACACTTTTCAGATATTTATTTATAAAAAAATTTGAAAACCATTTATCATTTTTTTTACACTTCACAATTATGTGCCACTTTGTGTTGGTCTATCGCATAAAATCCAAATACTTTTACATTTTTGGTTGTAACATGACAAAATGTGGAAAATTTCAAGGGGCATGAATACTTTTTCAAGGCACTGTATCTAGCACAAAAGTCCATAATATCACATTGGCAAAGTATAGCTGAAATGATGCCAGTCATGTTCCTTACATTATTCTATATAGATATATTTGTGTCACTGTACCATATATTATAAAAAAATTACTTCAATTTTTGTGGTCACCAAACCTGACAATAAAAAATTCAATTCAATGCCTACTAAAAATTCAATTCAATGCCTACTAAAAACAATGTTAGCAATCAATAGAATCTCATCTAAAATTTAACACATTGATATAGTACCAAGTCTTTTCTATGCTCTATGCACACTGGCTTAAAAAATGCCAGGGCTCTTGGCAGAAAAAAAAAGCCAAATTTGAGCGCTTTTTGTACTAGCATTTAGAAGCATTTAGGAGAGTTTAGCAGTGTTTATTAGAGTTTTTTGCATTTTTTTTCTGGCAGAAAAATGCTCTAAAAATGCAAAACAGAAGGATTTTATTTTCTGCCTCTAAATGCTGAGCTTAAAAAACGCCTCTAGACCAGTATTCCTCAACCTTTCAGTCAAGACACCTTTTAAAATTAAGGACAATCTTGAGGCACCACATTCTAAAACAAAACTAATAGCTTTACACGTTGCAGGTTCCACACACGTAGGATGATTGCACAATGAAACCTGTGGCTTTGTATAATAAAAAAAGCAGGCTTGATCTACCTGCTGGCTTGTACATATTTATTTGGGGCAATTTGTAGGCATTTGCCAAGGCACCCCTGAAGAACCCAGAAGGCACCCTGGTTGAAAAAGGCTACCTAATGTGCATGGACAACCTAGACTACCTAATGTGCATGGACACATAGGCTAACATTAGATGCTTCTACTGGCAACACAATAAACTCCTCTAGGAGCCACATTATTTTAAGTGAGTGTCCATGGAACTTTAACTTACATAATTCATTAAAATATTATTATTATACAGGATTTATATAGCACCAACAGTTTGTGCAGTGCTTTACAAAATGAAGGTAGACATTACAGTTACAATACAATTCAGTACAAGAGGAAACAGAGGGCCCTGCTTGCTAGAGCTTACAATCTAGGAGATCTGCTTATCCTGTCACTGAGGTCCTTGTTTAGGCACTTCCTGATATATGGGGACAACTGTTTCCTGACTGGACTACTGTGCTGTCACCCTGTTATGAAAGCCCATGGTGGAGACTACACATAGACGTGTTGACATAGTTACATAGTTAGTCTGGCTGAAAAAAGACAAAAGTCCATCCAGTTCAACCATTAAAAAAAAAGTCATAATCCTATACCGACAGTTGATCCAGAGGAAGGCAAAAAAAAAAAAAAAACCCCAGCAAAACATGATCCAATTTGCTCCTACAGGGGAAAACACACATTGTGACACACATTGACATTTAATTATAAGTACATTTGTAGAGAACTAAACTAGATAATATAATATATTTCATAACTTACACTGATGTTCATCAAACAGCTGTATAGAAATAACTCTAATTTCAGCTACAAACATGCTATATGTCAGCAGTTCTTATTTATTTATTTAAGGTACTTGTATAGCGCCGTCATTTTATGCAGCGCTTTACATATTATATTCTGTGCATTCACATCAGTCCCAAACCCTCAAGGGGTGTACAATCTAAGGTCCCCAACTTACATTCATACATCCATAAACTAGGGCCAATTTTAAATCAGGATCCAATTAACCTACCAGCATGTCTTTGGATTGTGGGAGGAAACCGGAGTACCCAGAAGATACCCACGCAGGCACAGGTTTTGGATGTGCATTTGGCAACTGGGGTATAAAGGAACTATTTGCATGGCTTACATACAGTATATATTTGTATAGATATTCTTATTAATTTCTATGACCACCAGAAATCAGACATACTAACTAATTTAATGTATTTTATTGCATTCAATGTTCTATGTATTGAGGATTTGAAATAATCATGGTGATACAACAGTTCATCATAAGCGGAACTTGACATCTTCCAACCATTAATACATTTTCTCATTTACAGATAAGCTGATCATCATGGATCTGTGCAATGGCATGCCATGGAAAGGTTACAGTGGCAAATTCCTAAATAAAGTGAATAAATGTGTTTACATGTGCCTGTCAATTGTTGTATCTGTGCTGCCTAGTTGCATTGGAAATGCTAATTGCACTTTGCATGAAGGGAGAAAGACAAGAATTCTCAGGAATTGGAATGTAAATTGAGGGGGAAGGGGAAGCCATGTAAATTCCAGGTAATTCCTCTTGCCACACAGTTTACTCCATTTGTTGTTTTGGGGGAGGGTTATGAAGCAAGTAACACATTTCACGCCTCAGTAAATTTTTCTTACTACCCCAGCTTGCTCAATTAAGCTTCTAGAGACATCAGAGGTAAAAAAGGAAACCTCATGGTTTTTCCATTTTCCCAAACCATTTCCGGTTCATTTGCAGAGCTTCTGCTTTTTACTATATATATATATATATATATATAGTAAATATATATATATAGCGCTTTACATACTGTCACTGCAGACTCTTTGATGGAAATGTTAAATGAGATCCTTAAAGCCATAAGTACACCAAAAGCTGCAGTTACCTTATGTAATGTGCTATAAATATCCAGCCATGTTGAGCTCCCATTTTACCTATTTTTAGAAAAGGCAGTTGCTACTACTCAACAAAAATGTGTTGCACTTTGTCACGTACATACAGCTTTAAGATAGCTCTATAAGTTTTACTCCTCTATAGATGTCTAATAAGATAAAAAGTGGCAGTCATTAGAACAGTTTTTTAGACAGCTATATTATTTTTGTATTTTTCTTGTTTTATTTAAGCAAGATAAAATCAAAGGGTAACAAATTTGCTAGTAGAAATGTTCACATCCGATTCTGCATGTTTTTTTTTTTCCAAAGACCTAACAACCTCCTTATAGTGCACCTTTTATTTTATTTTGAAATGCATTTATTAATAAACTGCAGTAACATTGTCATAGTTGGGGCAAAGATCTGTAATATAATCCAAGATAAAAAGTGGCAATCATTAGAACTGGCTTGTTGGCCACTATATATTCAAAATAAATTGGCAGCCATTTTTTACATCAGGTTCTGCTCAGCATTTTTCCAAGTCCTACGAATCTCTTTATAGTGAACTTTTTTATTTTGAAATGCATTTTATTAATAAACTGCAGTAACAACGATCTGTAATATAATCTAATAAAGTTTTAAAGTAGCAACAATTAGAACTGGTTTGTTGACCACTATAGTACTTTTTAATGTATTTTTTTATTATTCAAACAAAATTGGCGGATATTTATACATCAGGCTCTGCTCAGCATTTTTCCAAGTCCTAAGAACCTCATTACAGTGAACTTTTAATTTTATTTTTAAATGCATTTATTAATACCTTTCCTCTCCATGGTTATATATTAGTGTTAGCTCAGTTTGTAACACAGAGCATTTATCTTGTCCATTCCAAAAATATCTGAAGACAGAACCAAGCACACAGCATTAAGCATACTAAAGACATTTAATTTAAGATTAATTCAGGGTGTTTTTTCTTAAAAATTCATCATCACACTCATAAATTATCCAGAAAGAGGTTGGGATGTGAATATAGCCCTCCCTCCTAGATTGTAAGCTCCAAGGAGCAGGGAACTTAAATCCCTCTTGTATTAAATTATATAGCTGTATTGTCTCCCGTGATATTGTAAAGCGCTGAGCAATCTGTTGGCGCTATATAAATCCTGTATAATAATAATAATTAATAAACTGCAGTAACACTTTTCAGATTGGACAAATATCTGTAATATTTTTTGACAGAACAAAAAAAACCCAAAACTCTTTTTATTATAAAAAAATAGCTTACATTATTGTATATAAGCTAAAATCCTCTTATATCAAATTGTTTAGTAGCCATTCTGTCTCCCTTTTTGCAAAGTGCTGCACAAACTGTTGGCATTCTTTAAATTTTGTATAATAATAATGATCATTATATGCCATAGCATCAATTTTCACATCAATTTCTGCTAAGATCCTCCTTTTGGTGTACGCTTTTATTTGATGTTGAAATGTATTTAGTATAAAACTGTAGTCTTTTTTCTGCTTCTTGTTTATACATGAAATCAAAAAACAGATTGAACAAGAAAAAAAACTGCGGTAATACTATTCAAATTGGACAAAGATTGGTAATATTTTTTGGTAGAACAAAAAAAGCAAAAACCATTAATACATTTTAGAATAAAAAAATGAGCCTATTGTAACTGTTTTGTCTCCCTTTATTTTGTAAAATGCTGCACAAACTGTTGGCGCCATATAAATCCTGTATAATAATAATAATAACAAGCATTGTTTTCCATAGTGAATCTTATTTATTATCAGTGAGGGTAAATGAGAACTGAAAATATCTGTCACATTCATGAATATAACAATTGTGGTACCATATACATCATAGCACCTATAGTGTATGTACTTATATTACACAATTAATAAATTATGTGTGATTATCTGATCAAAGTGGCCTTTTCAGCAAACATAATTAAACATGTTTCATATGTATATATTCACTATCAATTGTTTGTAGCTGCTCATAGGTGGGACTAGCAGGTATTATATGGAAAACAAAAAAAGACTGTGTACATACTAGCCAGTCTCTCCATATTTTTAGAAGCCAAAGGATGAATTGTTTGTAAACAAACATCTTCCTCACATCTACTGGTAAGCTCATTTCCTAGCAGATGGGGGAAGGAGCCTGTGACCTAAAAATGTTGTCTTTGTCTAGAGACTTTTCTATGAGCATATATGCCTTAGGGAGAGGTGGAGGAGGTGCAGTCCAACCCTTGGCTAAATTCATTGTATTGGTTTAAAGCTCAGCAAAGTATCTGTATAAGGGTCTGTTAGGAGGTTGGGGGCTGGGTGATGTGAAAGGAACTCGGGGTATTTATGATGTCAAGCCAAGAATTTGAAGAGAGGAGGGAGGAAGAGTTTAACAAAAAAGGAAGCTCCACACTCTTAGCAGTGGATAGATGATAACATAATCAATAATCTTTCTCTTGCTGATTTCAGGGGTCCTTGAGAGTCTGAGTCATATGGTCAGGGTGATAAGAGTTCACAGATGGAATTTCATTTGTATTGTAGCTCTTCACTGGAGAACATATCAACATTGCGAAAGACAAGCCACCAATTCTGTTTGTCTTTTATGTGGTCATCAGATACACACAAGGAATCTCAAGACTGTTTTACAAACTTGCAGATAATTGTCCTAGAGTTCTTTTGTTATGGTTGTTTTCTGCCCAGATACAGCCAAAATGTAGTACAATTCATAACCGTGTTCAAATGTTATGCAAAATCTTACATGGCCATGATTACCTTTAAGTACCCTCTCTGCCAATCCCCCCACTGGCTTCCCATTGACCAACAAATAAAATTCAAAACATTAAACATAACATATATAGCCATTTATAACTGCCCAAAATTACATCACCAATCTTGTCTCCAAATATCACCCAAACCGTACTCTCCACTCCTCACACAACCTCCTGCTCTCTAGCTCCATTGTCTCCTCCTCCCATGCTTATCTCCAGGACTTCTCCAGAGCTTCTCCCATCCTCTGGAACTCTCTACCCCAATTTATCAGACTATCGCCTACTCTGCTCACTTTTAGGCGATCTATGAAAACCTGTCTCTTCAGGGAAGCCTATCCTGCCCTCAGCTAATAATGGAATCTTCTATTCCTCCTACCAGTCCATCCCCCACAGTTATTACCTTTTGTACCACTAGCTCCTCCCTCTTAGATTGCAAGCTCTAAGGAGCAGGGCCCTCCTAACCCTCTTGTATTGAACTGTACTGTTGATGTATTGTCTCCCGTTATATTGTAAAGCGCTGAGCAAACTGTTGGCGCTATATAAATCTTGTACAATGAAAATATCTAAACCCCAAAACAAAAATAATGTAATATATTTCAGTTCACCAGTCATTAGATGTGGTGGTTTTGCCTTAGTTTTCTTTTTTTTCAGATTGAGTACATTTTCAGCAAGTACAGAAAAATACCTTTTCGTCTTGCCAGAAATCCAGTAGACTGGAATTCCTGTACGCTAAAATGAAACCTCAAATAATGTTTTTAGCTTTCCAAACTATCTTTTGTGAACTACCAAACACCCACTCCTTATGTAAATCAGATGAGTAGGAGGTGTTTGTAGTCCATATTAGGAGAGGATCCTAAGGCCAGGTAGACACGGGCCAAATATTGTCCGAAATCAACTGGTACAGTAGAAACCGGACAACTTCTGGCCATGTCCATCTCCTAGATTGTAAGCTCGAAAGAGCAGGGCCCTCGATCCCCTCATGTTTTGCATTGTATTGGTATTGTTCTGTCACATGTTCTGTCCCCCTTTGTAAGGTACAGCGCTGAGTGAACTATTGGCGCTTTATAAATACTGTATAATAATAATAATATAATAATGTGTACAGCTCCCGATCAGGCATGATGGAAAATCAGCATATGACTGGCATCTGATTGGCGATCTCACCAATGGACCTGTGTGTTGTGGCGGGGGGGCAGTCCCCCTGTTAGAACACAATAGCGCAATGGGGGAGAACGCTGTTCTAACATCGCTTTTGTTAGTACAGCGATCTGTCTTTTTTTTTTTGTTAAGCCCGCTGGGTTGAACAAAAAAAGACATATAGTGTGTACCCAGCATTAGGGTAACGACCCCTTCTCTCAGTAGATACAGTATGGTGAAGGACCATTGTCACTCTAGGAAAGGAAGTGTGTCACTGGCAGGATCACAGGATGAAAATAAAGGAAAAAAAAATATTTAAAAAAATATAAGAAAACTTATACAGCCACCACATCTATGGATGGATAGGTTGTAAAGTATTACTTTTTGTTGTAGGTTTAGGTACACTTTAATGTGCATATATAGCAAATTGTTTTTGGCTGTGTATGCACTGCTGGGAAAATTTCCCTTCACTTTCTGTCCCATAGATGCAACAGGTAGCAAGAGGAAATCTCTATAGGCTCTTCAGCTCTCATTCTCCTAAACTGGCTCTACACAATTCGATTTTCACTTGAATAGTCGTATGGAAATTCTGAAAAATCATTCAGCTGAACATTCTTTCTTGTCTCCTTTGAGTCAACTGATTTTGTTTGAAAGTCCAAAAATGTCATTCAGATCTGTTGTTTGAACGGAATCCCAGACTTATTAAACAGGCTTCCTTACAATATGTGCAATTTTTCCCAAACAAAAACCACATTCACAGTTAGAATTCTGTCCAATCAAGAAAAATGTCCCTTCTTGGTTCTTCAAATTTTCTTATCACTAGAGTCAAAAACGAGTATTGATTTGACCATACTAACCATTAGAAAATCAAAGAAATGTTCTGAAAACACTTTCAAATAAAATTCTACTGATGGATGGCCAGCATTAGACAGTTGTACCTGGAATTGGTGTCTTCTTTGGAAGATTTCCTCTCGATTCCTGTTCTGGTGACAACTCTAAAATTTTGAAGCTTTCATAGTCACCAGGACCTCTACAGAAGTTAAATCATCTCAGGGGGACACAGCCCAACTGAATGACTTTTAATTCTATAAAGTGCTGTTGGGTTCATTTACTAAAACTGGAGTGTGCAAAACCTGGTGCAGCTCTGCACAGAAACTTATCAGCTTCCAAATTGTATTGTCAAAGCTTAATTGAACAAGCTGAAGTTAGAAGTTGATTGGCTACCATGCACAGGTGCACCAGATTCTGAATGCATCAGTTTTAGTAAATCTTCCCCAGTGTATCACATGCAGTTGGAATTTATTTTCTATAAAATATTTAGTTCACCTTCATCTAAGTGCTGCTGCTGATCTCCTCCAGCTACCTTCTGCCTAAATGCACTCCATGTTAACCACTTCCCAACCACCCTATAGCAGAAATACTGCTACAGGGCAGCACAGGTGTGCAAAATCATGTATATGTACATGATTTCACATTTCCAGGTCCTGGCTGGTGATTTCCTGGCCGGTGATTACTCGCTGGCGCCTGATGATTGCCAAGCAATCAGTTCTCCTCCCTGTCAGCTCATGCACACTGCTTTGGATGACTGTGCACAGCACAGCCATCCAAAGCAGTGTGCTTACAGTGAAGCACAAGGACACAGCACATATTGAAACAGCACACACACAGTTAGCCTTTTGATCGCCCCTCGTTAACCTTTTCCTGCCCAGTACAATTACTACAGTGTCAGTGCTTTTTTTAGCACTGATCACTGTATTGGTGTCACTGAGGATGTCAGTGACACCAAGTCAGTTCCCTCCAGTGTCAGAATGCCCGCAGTCCTGCTATAAGTCACTGATCGCCGCCATTACTACTAAAAATAAATTTTTTTAAAAGCCCAGTATATATACCGCCATTTGTAAATGCTATAACTTTCAAGTAAACCAATTAATTTACACGTATTGGGTTTTGGTTTAGCAAAGACATGTAGCAGAATACATTTTGGCCTACATTTCTGACAAAATTTGATTTTTTAAATATTTTACTGAACATGTTTAATAGCAAAAAGTCAAAAAAATAGTTTTTTTTCTCAAAATTGTCTGTCTTTTTTTTTTTAATAGCGCAAAATCTTAAAATCGCACAGCCGATCAAATACCACCAAAAGATAGCTCAATTCATGGGAAAAAAAGGACGTAAATTTCATTTGGGTGCAGCATTGCATGACCGTGCAATTGTAAGTCAAAGTAACACAGCACCGTAATGCAAAAAATGACCTGGTCAGGAAGGAGGATAAATCCTCTGGAGGGCAAGTGGTTAAACCACTTCTCAGAGGCAACTGAATGTCAGTTTTCAGGCATGTAGGAGGCCACATTGCCACCTTCTGAATGTCTGTTTTATTTTTCTAAATTCTGAAATGCCTTGCCACAACCATGTGGCAAGTGTTTGGTACACAGTTGTGGTGTGGCCCCATACACTTTAAAGGGTATGTTTGGCATTTATAGTTCCTACCAAACTATGGCGTCTGCACTTTGTGCACAGGTCTGCAGGTCTGAGCAGTTAGCATTTATATTTGTAGGTGGGGGGGTGGGTGGCTTTAAAATGTGGATCAACTACTTCATTTTACTACTGCTTGATCTCCTGTGTGAATGTAGTCTAAGAGATAAGGGTAAGTATCAGGGCTAGTGTCAGATATATTAGAGATACAAGAGGGCAATAGCCCCTTGTAAGCTGAATCTGGGTCACAGGAGTCAAAACTAAGTGCACTCTTGTGACCTACAAGAGAAGTATAGCCAAATAGAGCTTTAGACATACTTCTCTTTTTTCCAGTCCACGATAGGTTACACTGTATAGCTAAGAATTTCCACACTCTTTCCAAGAGTCTGTATTGCTGTCCCATTCATTACAATGACTAGTCATACAGTACTACAAATATTACTTATTAGTGGACAGGTAATGTAACATAGAACACAGCTATTGATGTTATTTATGTCTAGCACAATGGGTGTTATCCAAAATTTCCCCTTACCCAATTTCTGTAGGAAAGGGAAATTTTGTACAACACACATTGTGCTGGAAATGTGGTGTCTCTGTCTTCCATCTCCTTTTTCTACCGGCAGTACTAGAACTCCCCTGCACAGTCAGAGCTCATTCCCACTTGCCGTCCTATGAGGTACCAAATCCATCGAGCAATCTGCTCCCCAGTCTGTCCGACAGGCTTCCACATTAAAATGAAACAGTCCTGCGCAAAGCAAACAAATATTAGGATGAATGGGAAAATAGATTCATCTCAATATATGATTTACAGCACTGCTGCCCCTGTCGTTTTGAATCTGATGCTGCTGTAATTGGGTTCATGCCTCTACACCTCCCACACTCTTTGGTGTCCATTTATGAACCAGCGGTAATAGATCGCTGCTCATTTCTCTGGCATTCTCGGAGAACACAGTTTTCCTGTGAATGCCTTTTATGAAGCAGTTTTCCGAACGAAGGGAGAACGGTCTCCAAATGCTGGAGAACGGTCTACAAACACTGGAAAACGGCTGATTTTACTATAATCTCACGAGATTACAGTAAAAGATCAGTTTACTAAACAGATGTAAATTATCACTGCTTAGTTTGCGGTTCTTCCGATTCTCCAGCTCTGGGCTGGAGAATCTGGAGGGAGAACACAGATCTCCAGTGAAGGGCTGAACATGTTCTCCGCTGATCTCCTGAGTGTCATAAACTGTGAATGACCAGAGAATAGCTGCGATCCTCTGAATCGCAGCTATTCTCTGTGTCATAAACGGACACCTTTGTCTTTCAGTAGGACTGCTGACAAATGTGTCATTTCCCATTTCCTAGATTACCTTTTTCAAGTCATTTATATCATTAGATAAAGACCAGGGTAGAAAATTGGCCAGTTTCCAGTGATATAATATTGAAATGCACATTAGAATTGGTCTTTAAGTATTATCTTGTTTTATTTGGTGTTTTTTGCAAATAAGTTGTAACTTTTTTTCAATGGCTGTTCATGTCTAGAATTTAAACACGAATGGAATGTTTTCTATGACATATGGCAGTCCTGATGTGCAATAGTAAATACAGACCATTTGTTGGGAACCAGGGCTCCCTGAGCAAATTCAAATTATGTTCCTATGGGAATGCATTGCAGAAATTACCTTAAACCACTCACAACCAGGCCAGCTCTGACATTTCTCATATACATGCAAAAACCTGCATTTTGTTGCTAGACATTTGCTTAGAATTCCCAAACATTACATTTTTTTCTGAAAGCAAAATCCATGGAGGATAAAATGGTGGTAGTTGACATTTTTTTTATGTCACACAATATATACACAGTGGTTTATCAAACACAAATTTTCAGGAAAAAATACCCTTTAATGAATTTTAGTGCACAATATAATACCCATTTTTTGTAAAATATTAAAGATGATGTCATACTGTGTAAATAGATACCCAATGTGTCATGCTTTAAGATTGTAAATGCCTATGGAATGGTGACAAACTACGGAACATTAAATTATCCATAGGCAATGCTTTAAAATCCTTTACAGATTACCAGTTTGGAGTTACACAGGTCTGGCTGTAGAATTATTCCTCTCAATCTGATGTTTGCGACATGTGTGTTGCGATCATGGTTTACATATGCATGCCTACAGAGCCTGAGCACAGGGGAACAGGGAGCTTTACATTTTTTGTTTATTGTAATATTTATTTTATTCAAATTGTTTTTATCACTTTCTTTTTTTTATCAATTGTATTGCTACTACAAGGGATAAACAACATCCTTTTGTAATAGCATAGGCATTGACAGGTCCTCTTTACTGAGAGATCTGGAGTTTATTAGGCTCCAGATCTCTCCTTTTCCCACCAAAGCAGACAACCAAGATCAGCCTGATCAATTACTTTACTAGCAGGTAACAGTCAGTAAACAAACAGGTGAAACTGGCTGAGACAAAATCCTTGTTCCTTCCGGTTTCAAACACCATAGAGACGATTGGGAAGTGGAAGTTCCTCATCCATCTCAATGGTCAGCCAACATGAACTCCAACAGCGACCCCAGGCTCCCTGGGATGAGAGCACTCAGAAACTACAACACGCGGCGATGTGGGGCCTTCTGCGGCAGCGATGATCCTGATATCACCGCTTCCCACCAAGGACCTATATATGTAGGTCGGAAAGTGCTTAATATTCCTCACTATCTGAAACTTGCACACCATCCTGTAACATGTTAAATGTCTGGGTTTGTAGTACCTCTACAATAATGTAAAGTTTTAGAAAATATTGAAATATTTTATTATATGGCTTAGGTTAACCCTAATTTAAAATCAAAATAAAATATTAAGAATTGATAAGACTGAAACCAGAATATGTGAAGTCTTTGTCTAGAGTCTGCTTCTGCCATGGTGATAGCCATGTTTGTCCACACTAATTAAAATGTGTAACTATGTTTTACTGGTCAGACCAAAATAGAAAAGGTCACCCCCCCCCAGCAATGCAGTCATACCAGTTTAGCTGACCTGAAGAGTGGACAGGCAGGCTTTATGTAACAAGCCATTCCAAACTGTTTTGAGCCTAACTATCGCCCCCTACTGCTGTTGTGTCTTTGTATTAGCATATGCTATTCATAACATGCTATGAAAACTTCAAAGCTACAGTTTAAATACTGCTTTAGGGCTAGTTCACACCACAATCCTTGTGTTCAGTGTGATTTTCTACATTCATGTTTTTAATTCATTTGCAATGTTTGTATTTTCTTTTTTTTTTTTACTTGCAAATTCTTTATTTTGAAAGCAGTCTGCCATGATTTACTTGAAGTCACTTCCTTGGATTCTCTATTGTTTGGTATGTGCATAAGTGCAGAGAATCTTCTGAATGCTAAGGACCCACCTTGCTTTATGTGTATCCCAGTGCCTTTACTTGCATTTAAAAAATACAAGCTGCTGTACTTGTTTAAAGCACTTTAACTGAACACAGAAGTGGGAACTATGGTGATTGGAAGACATTGATTTTACTGTGCATCTAGTATATGAACAAGCCCTTAACCAAGTTGTTGATTGTTTTAGGTTTTAACATGGCAATCATTACCCTCTACACTGAAATGTAATCACTAAGCTTTATTGGGATACTTTTGGTTAAACTTTAGCTGGTTATTCAGGGTGCGGCAACATAACTTCCTTTTTTCAAAACGCAATAAAACCCATTTTATGAATCAGAATTGCTTTTATTGTCTTTAATAATGTAGGTACATATCTAAAGTTCTGTTTTACACAGTTTTGAAAATCATATCAGGTAGGTGACGCCCCCCATTGTCCATACACTGAATAAGCCGATTTCTGGCGTTTTTCAAGACCCTTACCAGCATAGCAGCGGGTATGTTGGCAATTTCTGCGCAGATGTTGGCCTTCAGGTCTTGTAGGGTTCTTGGATGGTTTACATAAACGTGGGATTTCAAAAAACCCCACCAAAAAAAGTCGCAAGGGGCCAAATCGGGGGAGCGGGCTGGCCACTCCAAATCGCCCCTTATTGAGATGAGGCGCTCCGGGAAGTGTTCCCTTAAAACAGCCATTGATACTCTTGAAGTGTGAGCCGTTGCTCCATCCTGTTGGAACCAAATGTCCCCTAAGTCCAATTCATCAAGTCGTGGAAAAACAAATTCCTCCAACATGTTCACATACCGGTCTGAATTCACTGTCACTGTGACCTCATTTTCTTCAAAGAACCAGGGACCAATAATCCCAGCTGAGGCAATTGCACACCACACTGTGACTTTAGATGAATGTAAAGGCCTTTGATGCAATTCTCAAGGATTGGTGTCGGCCCAGTAGCGCATGTTCTGTTTGTTGACACATCCAGTCAAGTGAAAATGGGCTTCATCACTGTAAAAAACAATTGCGTCCTCAGGGACGTTTTCGAGTACTGCCTCAAATGCGTTCTTCCGAGAATTGAAGTCGCGTTCGGAGAGTTCCTGCACAATCGCCAACTTGTACGGATGGTAATGAAGGTCATTGTGAAGAATTCGCCTCACTGAACGATCCAAAAGTCCAAGGGCAGACGCATGTTTGCGCGCAGAACGCTGCGGGGATCGCAAGATTAAAGCTCTCACTGCTTCGATGTTTTCAGGTGATCTGATTGGTCGAGGGACTCCAGCTCTTTGTCTTGTCGTACTCGCGGTTGTCTGAATGTAGTGAACCACGTAACAATTGATTTCCGGTCCGGGACACGGCCCAACGGGGCTACATTGAAGCGATGTTGGAAGACGCGTTGGGTTGCGATCACAGAAAATCCATTCGAAAAGTAGGCCTCTACGGCAAACGCACGCTGCTCACTGTTCCAACGCATGATGATGACTGACCTGGAAGAGAACAAAAACTTTAGAACTACGCCTGTCGCCTGAGACCACTCCCGCCCCGCTACAGCCTGAATTGCACGCATTTCAAAAAAGGAAGTTATGTTGCTGCACCCTGTACATGGATCAAATATTTGGCCGGTTTAGCAGGAACAGGTCAAATTTAAGTCCATGTATGGCTGTTCCCATTCAGGAGAAGTTGATCAACTTTTCATGAATAGGCTTCTTGGTATATTTTCACTCATTCATGCTACAGCCAATCAGTTGTAGTGCTGATCGGTGTATTCTGATGGCAGGGTAGTCCCACTGTCAAAGTACAATGACACAGTGGGGAGGATTTCCTCATCCACCTTGAACAAGTGGATGGGGGAAATTGGTTTCAGTTTTTTCTGGCTTTTCATTCAGCTGGCTGGCTGACTGAAAAATCTGAGCCAAGTATGACCAGCTTTACTTCTCTCATCTTGGAAGACTTCCAAACTTTGATGTATGAGACCTGATACAGAATGGTAGGCTAAAGTGGTTGTAAAGGCTGAAGGTTTTTTTTATTTTCATGCATTCTATGCATGAAAGTTAAAAACCTTGTGTGCTGCTCTACCCCACAGACCCCCCCTACTACTCACCTGAGCCTCCTCTCGATCCGGCAATGTGCGTGAGATCCTTGGCTGTCCCAGGTCTCTCTCCCCTCATTGGCTGAGGCAATAGAAGACATTGGCTCCCACTGCTGTCAGTCACAGCCAGTAAGTCAATGAGGAGAGAGTTGGGGGGTGGGGCTGAGACACAGCTATATGTGTCATGATAATGTTAATATTTCCATTGCACATGTTCCTGGATCAGGCTCAGAAGTAATGGGTGCTGTAGTGACATCCAGCTGGAAACTGGACCAATCACAGATCAATGTTCAGATTTACCAGCACACCATGGATCATCAATGTTGTCTGAAAATCTTTGATGTCATCTATGATGTCACGGCTGATGATTATGTGATTGATGATGTCATAGCTGACTGTGAGGATGTGAATGATAACATAACAAAAAGAAAGGTGCAACGTTTCAAGGCCAGGCAGGACCCCTTAGTCAGGCATGAGATCAGATGCAAGCGTTTTACCATCCAGGCTAGTACAGTGCTGACCCAGGCAAGGAGCTCTGTGATGTGTGTTTCAGCGCATAGCAAACGCTTGTTTGTTTTTTTCTTCAACTTTATTTGAAGTGTCACAGAGTCACTTTGTTCATGTCACTCCACTGAAGCATTAGGCATTGTGCTGCTGCGTGGTGGCATGTGGTGCCATCCAGTGAAGTGCAGCACTGCGCACACCAGGGTGGCACACAGAAAACAAATGTTTTCTATGTGCCCTAGCGGTGACCTTCATTTATCCAGCATGGAAAAAAGCAGGTCACCGTATGGGGTGTGAACGAGTTCTTAGGTAGTCATTAGACAAATTTGTACTTTTAAATGCAACTTGTTTAAGTAGCAACATTGATCTTAATAATAGCTCTCCTTAATACTCCATGTAACAGGACGGGGAATAGGACACCAGGATCCATAAAGGTTCTGCTTCAGTGAATAGTGCTGTCAGTATTGCACAGTCAGTGCAAGGAGAATAAACAGTGTGCTGTTGCTCCTTTATTTACCAGTAAGTAGACTTGGGGTTTTGCTGAACCAGGCTTGGCTGCCTGGCAGGGGGCAGGAGGAATTCTGTTTTCCCTCCTAGATTGTAAGCTCCAAGGAGCAGGGCCCTCAAATCCCTCTTGTATTGAACTGTATTGTTGCTGTATTGTCTCCCTTTATATTGTAAAGCGCTGAGCAAACTGCTGGCACTATATAAATCCTGTATGAAAAATAAAAAAGAAATGTATGGAGGTGGCAATTTAGTATTCCTTAAAGTATAACGAAAAGCAAAACTTTTTTTTTAGTTTTGTACAGAGTGGAGATGGATTAGCACACTTGGTTTCTATTTCTGTCTCCGTCCCCATTAATGAGATTTATCCTCTCTATTTGACATGTTTATTGTTGTAGCACCCTCTTAGTTAGCCAGGGGGAGCTAGTGAATTTTTTTTAGTTAGATGGCTGAGTAGCAGCCTGGGTGATAGTCACAGGGTCAAATTTGGGTCAGGACTGAGAGGCTCTGCAGATCAGCTCACTGATACCTCCCCCTGATCTAGAAGACTTGAAGAAGTCTCTAGAACTCGGTGGGCAATGGTGAGGAGGAGCTGGTCTTCACCTTTTAAGGGATCCTAACCATTCCCCAAGCAGAAGGCTTGGCATGGGGTCAGGACAGCCCTTAAGAGTGATATAGCCTGCTCAGTGGCAGGCGAGCTCAGGTGGAAGATGAGGAGAGAAGACTGGAGTGTGGAGCCTGAGAGTGGGCCCAGGAGAGAGGCCTACCTGCAGGCAGGAGCTGGAAGAGAGAATCTCTCAGCCTCAACCGTCCCCTGAGAGAGGACAGCTTGGGAAGTAGGGAAGGAGCCTGCCCAGCCTAAGACCTGAAGGCAGCCAGGAACCCATAAGCTTGCAGGAGAGGACTGAGTGAGCAATCCCACCCCTTGGGCCAGATAAGGGGAGAGGGCATTCTGGTGGGAAACCTGACTAGCCCCCATCTGGGACTGATGATTCAAAAGTGGCAGATTCTGGGTACCCTTTCCCAAGGATTCCCTCAGGCAGCTGAGTGAAGAGAATATTTCATCTGGGGTCCGAGGTAGTACACCTGGAGGGCTGGAGAACTCTTCCAACCAAGAGACTTTGTTGTCTAATGGACTTGTACATAGTTGCTAAGGAGTTTGTCCTCAGTTCACAGTTCCCCTGGGCATCCCGTACACCCCTCAACCCCATCCAAGTTCAATACTCCTTAATAGAATTAAAAAAAACAGCTCAAGGACTGTTTGCTGTCTTCTGTGTGCAAGGTCTGAATAAACTGGTGTGTTGCCTGGATGTGCAGGACTAGATAGCAACCCAAAAACTTAGCAACTCCTAAGGGGGTAGTGCTACACTGTTATCACCAAAAATGAAAGTGAAAGAAAATACCAAATTTTGGTTTGTCCCTAGATCAATATTAGGAGGGAAATCTTCCAATGGGGACACTAGTTCAGGTGATCCTGGTGACAATCAGGGATTCCCTCACCTTGGAGGGATTTCCTCTAACTTCCTGTTTTGGCTGTGGGACAGGAAATGTCCCACATGACCTGGTGATTTAGCCAGCAAGTCTGTTGTTTTTCAAAAGAACAAGCTCTCTTCTGGTAATAAAGTCAACAGACCAGAAGTGGACTGGACCTACACTGGTATTTATTCCAGTGTGAATTAAAAGCAAAGGCCTAATCAGCAGCTTGTTTGCCAGCCAAATGGTCGTATGTCTTTGGACCCGGAAGAGAATTGCCTGTCTTTCTAGTGCTGTATAGATTACAACAAATTCATAAGGGCTTCAGTCTGTTAAAATACTGGCCCATTGTGCTAGGTTCCCAGGGTGTTATTCAACCATTGGCCAGATTTTTGGATTTCTATCTACAGCACCTTGTGGTGTTCCTGCCCTCTTACCTTTAAAGGCACTGGCCATTTTTTATGCTTGATTGGGACCCATTAGATCGTCTCCTAAATGCTTACTGACTAGTATGGATGTTAGCTTATTATATATATTTTATGTTTTCTCACAGAAAGGGCAGCTAGCATTCCACTGAAATTCATTCTATAGGGGCTGGAGTTGGTCCTATACAATAGTCGTGTCAAGTTTGAGGACAATATTTTCTTCTAAATGTGTGGTACAGGGGCGGACTGACAACTCATGGGGCCCCCCGGGCAATAGGGGATCATTAGGACCCCCGGGCAATAGGGGATCATGGGGCCCTTGTGTCCTTGCCCAAACTCAAAAAAGCCTATGAAAAAGGTACCAGGGGCATCTCATGGGGTCCCCTACTGACCCTGGGTCCTCGGGCAGAGCCCGAGTTTCCAAATGGTCAGTCCGCCCCTGACTGGTACATTCTGATCTGTCTGAGCAGCACAATTTACCAATAATTGTGCAGCACCTTCTTATTCATAAAGGGAACAGATTGTTGTAGAATTTTGATGAAGTTTTGGGAAAAATATAAAGGTTTTCAGGATTTCGGCAGTGTGCCTAACTGTGTATATACCAGATGTCTCTGATGACATGTATATATTTTGTGGTGTATTTCTCAGCAAAGGTGAATTAGGTCCAGTAAAACCATGTCTTATGAAAGCGTGCCTCTTGTCTCTTCAAAGATGAAGTAAGGTCCTGCCTGTTAATAATATCATTTACAGACTTTACCCATTGACTCACTGTGGGAAGAGAGGAGGATTTCAAATAAACCAGGATACAAGCCCTGGCCTCATTAAGAAGATGTCTCACCAAAGAATAGTGATATGTACACTTTGAGACTGAACTGAGGTGCAAGAGGCAGGTAGCCAGGTCATGTTCAAGTTCAATCTGTGAGATCCTGAATCAGAGCAGGCAGATTTTTATTGCAGAATAGAAATGCTTGGTCTCTTCTGCAATAAATCAAATTTACCGGCCTGCTCACATCTTTCTACGGATGTGCCGGAATGACTGACACCCGTGTACATGCGTAGGATGATGTCATCTTCCACCAGCAGGTCAAGAGGCCCAAAACCTGGCATTCAGGGAGAAGATGACCACAGGATGCAACCGCCACCATGGAAGATGGAGGAGAAAAGACTGTGGAGTTTAGTTCCGCTTTAAGGATACATTCACACTGCCTGCTTCCAGGGCCAATCACTTGCATGTAATCACTGATTTAGAGATTACATGGGAGTGGACATGATTAGCTACAGGAGCCTGCAGCCACCCATTGCTTTTGGTGGAGCTGCCACTCACAGCTAATTGTAGGAACCCCCGCTGGGAGTGTGGAATAAATAATTGCAGGGAAAATCTGAGCATGGAATCAGCAAGGTGAGCCCTACTGACCTTTATGTGCTTGTACTCATTTTTGTTTGCATGGGTGCCCCTTTAATGCGGGATGATTGGTTTAATGGCTTGCACAAAATTCTTACTTTTGCCCCCTTGTCCTCTGTGATGACCTCAGGGTGAATAACTACACCGAGTTCACTATATGAACCACTGATGTATTAGGTTGAGTTCTGTACAGCGCTGTTTTACCCATTTTTACACTGAGTAAGTGCACTTTTAATGAACAAACCATCTAATTATGGATTTCACACTGTGGAAAGTGTGTACATCTTTTACATGTCTCTCCTGGGCTAATAAACCCGCATAAGCGGTTGTCCTGACGGAGGATTGGAGCAAGATCAGAGGCATAGTGTGGCTGCTTTCACAGATGAAGGAAATGAGAGCGGTTGGGACCATTTGCCTAAAGCTGTGTTTGACCACTCTATAATTTGAGGGTCAAACTCATCTGATAAGCCTCCCTCTTATTTTTGTCCCATGAAGTGGTGTTCATGTGTGGAAGAAAATAGGATAGTTCCTCCGGATAGCAGAAGAATATACGGTAACTTTCACACTACAGAGTTGAGACTTTATTCACACAAACTATCTTTTCATATATGTTATTATATATGAGGCACATATTAATTGGATATTTGGTTTTATAATTCACCTTAGTGGGTAATATTTGGTTTTGTAATTTGACTAATAGTTCATTTTGTGTACAGCACGGAGTGCACAGATACATAATTTGATTTTTCTGGGTAATATCTGGCTTTTCAAGTTTAACACACTTATTCCTTTTGGCACAAATATTCTTTGCAGGGGAATATTAATGTGTTACTAAACCCACAACAGTAAAAACACTAAGGGGTCAATCCTCTGCATTGTGTAAAATGGATGTTTGATCCTGTCTTCTCTGATCCTCCCCTTCTTCCAGTGTCTCTTAAATATCTTCTGGTAAAACAGAGGCTTGGGGGCAGTCTGCATATGCTCAGTTTGGTGTGTATTGCTAGAGAGTTTTTTTTTCTTGGGAGCATGCATGTGATCAGCACAGGGCCAATCAACGCTGTCCAGACAGAGATGTCAGGTGTTCTGCATCCTCCTAGAGCAAAATAAAAACTCCTCCTACAAGCTTTAACCAGTACTCTGCTGGACACTGATAGAAGTCACAAGACTGCTCTAATTGCTGATGAGAAAAGGCATTTATCAGTTTAGATTTACTAAAATATTTGCACTTCCATGTTCTGTGTACTGTGGGAGATCAGATAAAGTTAATGCAGGGTCCTGGGTTTAGTAACACTTTAAATTTAACAAATGATATTCACCTTGAAAAGTATGTTTTGGTCACATAGTTATATGATATAGGATAATATATCTTGCATAATTATTCCTCTATTATTATCTATGCGCTGCAAATTTGATTACAACTTCAAGCGAATCACTGAAGACGTCCAATAGGTGAAATGCTTTGGGGTGGGGGCTACATCCATCACGTCACTTCCGAAGTCTGGAGTGCACAGCCATCTTGGATAGGGCCAGTGGTGCTAATTGTACATACAAGGCACGCATTCTGTTACTACCTAATGTAAGTGTGCAATCAGGATTTCCTCCAAATTGATTCTTTGCTGGCATGGAGAGTGGTGGAAGGCGGTTCTAAGAGAAGAAACTGGTGGAAAGAGGGTGAAAGATGGAGACCTTGAGGAGCAGTAGTACATGTAGAAAACGCATTTTGAGACAGGGGTCACAAGAAACCTGATGAGTGAGCTTTTCACAGGGTGTGTGTGGATGGGCACTTGTAACCATGGTCAATGGAGGCCATTTGTAGCACATTGAATTGTGAATCAATTTCATATTTATTAATGCTATAGATATATATGATATAGAGCACAAAGTGCTGCACTTTGCTTAATAAATGTAAAGTACCTCTTTTGGTTAAATGCCTGACTTGTGTATTACTTTTTTGTTGTTGTTGCTATAAATAAAGAATGGGGGAAAAAAAGTTGCCTGCTTGCAGTTTTCTAAAAGTTAGTTTTAGTTCCACTTTAAAGTCACTTGCAGCAATCTGGCAATATGTGAGTGCCAAAGAACTAGCAGTGAGCACTGATGGAAGAACTGCACCCAGTTCCCAACAAAGTGGCCACCCTAAAAAAATTTTTTTTTTTGTAGTTTTACCGAGAGTGGGTAAAGGATTACAACCTGTATCTGCCTCAGGTAAAGAGTTCTCCTCCCACTTACTGTCACAGTGACAATGGTTTCATCAGACAGAAAGTGGGTGAACATGTGCAACAGGAACCGAGGAAAAGTGACAGGGGTTCTATTACATTGTATTCCCAACCAGAAAATGTTCCAATTAGCTGAGGCTGGAGAAATGTCACTTATTATAAGTCTCCACTAGATGGCAGCAGCATACAATTCTAAGAGACCAAATGGATGACTACAGCAGGAAATGGTTATGGCCATCATTGCTTTGGTATACAGTAGCCAGCAGACAGGGTAGCTTTGTAAAATGGAAAAGTGCTTGCGAGCTACTATGGTGAGTAATAAAAGTGCATAATTAATTATTAAGTAAAATTAAAACAAACGTGGTTCACTGACACTAAACACTTACTCATATTATTGTGTATATAAATGAATTTAAAAATTATTATTATTATGTGCTGCGTTCCACTAAGTAAATTAATTATGTATGTAAAGTGCAATATGTGCTCTATATATCCATATACCATATGATCCAAAAACAAAAATATATATATATGATGGAATAAACAATTTTATATAAATTTCATCATGTGAATGTGATAAATGCATGCTTTATGAAAAAAAAAATTATATATATATATATATATATATATATATATATATATATATATATATATATATATATATAAATAGTTGAAATATAATCCTAAAAAAGTCCAAAAATTCACATAAAAAATCCAATAATGTGTCCACTCCGTGTTAATATTCTAAAAAAACTGGATATGATTTTCTTATGCGCTCACCTTAACTTTAGCCTAACTGAAAACTAGGCTAAAACAGCTTTTTGTCCTTATGTGGACAGATGAGGTGTTTTTTCCAGTGGTAGTTTTCCTTCCAGGACTGATGAGTTGCAAGTTGTAGTAATTCAATTTTCCCACCTGGGGTCTCTTAGGCTTGCTGATCCCTGTATTAGATCAGGATGAATGGATTTCTCCCTCTGTCCTCCAGGGGTCTTATACTTCCTTTCCCTTCGCTCTTTAATTCATAAAACTGTGCATGGGGCCCCCTCTTTTTGTTCTGGTGGTCCAACAACTCCTCATTACTTTTCCTGAAGTGTCTGGATTTTTAAGCAGGCCATACACTGATCGAAATTTGGCTATTTCACAAGGGACTATGAATTTTGATGAATTTTGAGAAATCCATCCATCCTGATCTAATACAGGGATCAGCAAGCCTAAGAGACCCCAGGTGGGAAAATTGCAACTCATCAGTCCAGGAAGGAAAATTACCATTGGAAAACACCTCGTCTGTCCACATAAGGACAAAAAGCTGTTTTAGCCTAATTTTCAGTTAGACTAAAACTAAGGTGAGCGCATAAGAAAATCATATCCAGTTTTTTTAGAATATTACGGAGTGGACACATTATTGGATTTTTTATGTGAATTTTTGGACATTTTTTTTGATTATATTTCAACAATTTTTTATATATATTTATATATATATATATATATATTTATTTTTTTTTTATAAAGTATAAATTCATCACATTCACATGATGATATTTATATAATTTATATAATTGTTTAATCCATCATATATATTATTTTTTTGTTTTTGGATCATATGGTATATGGATATATAGAGCACATATTGCACTTTATATACATAATTAATTTACTTAGTGGAGCGCGGCACATAATAATTTTTAAAGGGTGGCTTTGTAACTGTTCATATTCTACACATAATACTGTAGATCAGCAGTAGGCAAGCTTCAAGGTGAAGGTATACTGAAGTATCCAAAGATATACTGTAACATGGGCCCTTTCAAAGACAGTATTATTCAACAAAATACTCAACCAATTACCCAGTTCTAACATTTCGGCTGTCTTGCCTGGTAAGCGCTAGTTGTGTGGCTGTCTTTGGACCCAATTCATTCTTTGACGCAGAACAAGCAAGGAGCCAGTGAAATTAGAGGAAAGCCAGGATTTCCAATTTGCATGCTCAGTCTGACTCTGTCATTTATTCGATTACCCATGCTGTAACCTATCCTTACTTAAATCACTGTAATCATCCTTCTTGTTTCTCCTGCCTCTAGTTATTAAGTGATGAAGGATTGGCTTAGTAATCACACCAATACCCATTGGATCATCTGCTGTACTTAGAAAATGCATTCATTCCACTCTATTCTGTATAATATTATACATAAAATGATAAAAAATTGAATTTCTTGTGCAGTATTTTTTTATTGATTTTAATCAAATAGGTATAAAAATGGTATTTAATTAAAATTGATGGAGGTCTGATCAGTAAAAATTTCTTCCAGCAGAAGTCTGAAACGCATGATCCTTCAAATCACAGCCCCCACCATATCACAATTCTTATATTAGTGTCTCCCCCCCCCCTTCATATCACAATTCCCCCCTTTACATCACAGTCATTCACGTGACATCACAGTTTCCCCTTCACAGGAGTGTCCTTAGCCCCCCTTCACAGTAGTGTTCTGAATCCCCCTTCACATCACCCCCCCCCCATTCACAGCAGTATCCTCTGCTCCCACTTTACACCCCCCACCACATCCATGTCCTCTACCCCCCTCCATACCCCCCCAACAACCATGTCCTCTGCCCCCTTCACAAACCCCCATAGCCACGTCATCTACTCCCCTTCACACACACACACCCCACAGCCACATCCTCTACCCCCTTCACACACCCCTTCCCCAAAACAGGTATGTTTTCTACCCCTCTTCACACCCCCTCTACCCTCTTCACACACACCCCACTCTCCACAGCCATGTCCTTTACCTCCCTTCACACCCCCCACAACCATATCCTCTACCCCCCATCACACCCCCCTCCCCCTCAGAGCCATGTCCTCTACCCACCCCACACCCATGTCCTCTACTCCCTTACACACACACCCCTCTCCCCCACAGCCATGTCCTCTACCCCGCTTTACACACCCTCCCCCCCACAGCTATGTCCTCTACCCCGCTTTACACCCCCCTCCCCACAGCCATGTCCTTTACCCCGCTTAACACCCCCTCCCCCCCACAACCATATCCTCTACCCCCCATCACACCCCCCTCCCCCTCAGAGCCATGTCCTCTAGTCCTCTACCCCACTACACACCCCCCTCTCCCCCACAGCAATGTCCTCTACTCCGCTTTACACCCCCCCCACGCCATGTCCTTTACCCCGCTTTACACCCCACATGTTACACCCATATTTACACTAGGTTCACACTTGGGGGCTGGTTGTGGGTGTGGGAATTGCACCTGTTCCCGCACCCGCAACCACCCACAGTCGAATCACACTGCTCTTGCGAGACTCACGGGGCTGCCATTCATTTTGAATGGCACTCCCACACGTTTCAGCCCACAGCGTGATTGTGGGTGTGGAAACATGGGCACAGCAGACCATTCAAATGAATAGGCTGCCGTGCCTAAACAAACGCAGGTCACAGGGCCCGCAATCATGTAAACTGAGCCTTAGGGTGTAACATGTTACTGACTGAGCAGCCCCCGCACCCCCCAAGTCCCCATTGTGACAGCAAGCCAAAGATTTTCTCCCCCTACCCACTGTCACAATTTATAAAAAACATGGCCGTGCGGGACTCCTCCGACTGGGCCACGTCATTGACTCTCAGAGTTCTGTGAATTGGAGAACTACAACTTTGCGGCTGACAGCTTGTAGTTCTCAATAAGCTACCAGAGCGCTGACAAGCAGGCGGGCAGATAGGTACACTGACTCGGGAGGAGCTTTAGATTGCGTGTGGGTGCAATGTTTTATAGGCTTCTAATAAAAAAATAATATCTGCAAATATTTTTTTTACCTGCAAAAAGATGTGCATTTATTATTATTATTTATTATTATTTTTTATAAAAGTGAATTTATCCTTTAATGCCAAGCTTTGTTTGATGTAACAAATAGGTATGCAAACTTTTTGTAATTGATGTGGGTTTTTATATTTATGAAATGTGACTGATGCAAGCCATATAGTAGTCGAAAAACCGTTCAAACGCATTTTCGAAAAACAAACACACTGCCATGAGAGATATTGCCATCATGTAATGACTGATTTTCAAACAATAAATTGTTCAATGGACATAAATTAACAATTTTTTCATTTGTTTTGTCACATATGCGCAGTATGGACAGTTTGATTTTTATCGGGCGAGAAAAAAACACATTAATCTTTCAATTTTTTGTCTGCTCGGTAGAAGTTTTCCTAACGTTTCCTTCGATTTGTGCCCATTAACTGGATGAAAAACAAACTGTCCAAATGACAGATTTTCGAACGAATTTTCGTCTAGTGAATGCACATCATAAGGCGTATGTTGATAAAGCAGGCATTTACCAAACATCTTTTGAAAGGAACTGTCCTACTTTTGAGACCAATCCTAATGTCCCTTGTGAAGCCTCTTTTTTTATTTTACTACCAAAATATTATGCTGCATGTAACTTCTATCCAACCTCTAGACAGGGCCAATGCTTCCACTAGGCAAACGCCAATGGCGCACTGCCACCTAGGGACACATGAGCATAAAACAGGCCGGCACTCTCTCTGTGTGGCCTATGGACCTCTTGTATGAATTCTTAATTTCTCTGCAGAGTCCCCCTCTCCTCATACACAGGGAATGATGATGGAATGATTACTCTGCCCAATTGTCTCACAGCCTGTCCACACACATGACCAGTTAGTATGTACTGTATATGTGTGTGTGTATCAGGGGCGGACTGACAACTCATGGGGCCCCTGGGCAATAGGGGATCATGGGGCCCCTGTGTCCTTGCCCAAACTCAAAAAAGCCTATGAAAAAGGTACCAGGGGCATCTCATGGGGTCCCCTACTGACCCCGGGCCCTCGGGCAGTGCCCAAGTTTCCAAACGGTCAGACCGCCCCTGGTGTGTGTGTGTGTATATATATATATATCAGTATTCCATGTAGCAGTGAACGGTCAGCTCCCTCTAGGATGGGAAGTGATAACATTAGCCCAGGACCCCAGGTGGTCAGCAGTCTCTGATTGGAGGATCAGTCCATACTTCTCTGGTGCACACACTGTCACACATAATCCTCCAATAGGCAGAGGTGTGCTTTGGTTGCAGGGTTAACCCTATGTGAGCAGAATGATCGGAGCCTGATTTGTAGTGCTGGGAAGCCACCTGTCCTCACTGAGATCCACAGCCTGGACTCCACACCCCAGCAGGAGTCATCAAAGGTGAGCTGAGCCTAGGAGCATGGCGGGTCAGAGGTGACAGGAGGAGGAGAAGGGAGGCGGACAATGGTGTGGGTGAGGGGAACAGATGCTAATTGATCGTATGGGGCACTCCCACGTTATGAATGATCCTTCAGCTAAGGGGAGGGGCAGCAAAAGGGGAAGAAGAAAGGACAGAGGAAGATGCTGGTTGTCTGGGGGCAGTGTAGCAGCTGTGCTGCCGCTCCTTCCAGCCTTCCAGTGTTCCTCTCAGACTCAGTCCCTTACTGCAGCCGGCTGCTGATCACTGTGAAGTTTTGAAACTGTCTCTTTTTTTTTTTTTTTTGTTTCTCTGCCTGATTGGTTAATACAGTTAATTTAGATTTGGTTAATATATATTTTGTCTTTAATATTGGTGCTGGTATTATCTTATGGCACTTATTTTTGCAAATTCAAATAAATTTAGCAGGTCCATGTCTTGTTGATTTAATATTTTCTACTGTTTTAATTTTTTTTTGAGGGGGGGGGGGGCGCACAAGTAGCTAGTCTTGCCTAGGGTGCAAAATAATCTAGCACTGGCACTGCCTCTAAATAACTGCTTTTAGTTTTTTGAAAAACCAATATAAAGGAAAATAGAAGTAAAAAAAGCACTTGTGTGGTTTAGCCAATCATTTTCTGCATATTACATCTGTGTGGTCCATGTAACCAGTTCTGTGGCAGGGATGTGTCCTTTGCATACATAGTGGGTACTAAAAAGTTTCCATCTTTATGATTTCAGAAAGTTGGGAGGTATGATTTAAATTATTGTGATTGCTTCATCTCCAGTGAATGTTTAGTGAAAGTTACTTTCACTGCATTTTAAAAATGTCCCTGAACCCATTCAAATTTCTCGCTTAGCCTTCACGTCAGTCCCATAATTTTAACTGCCTACCTGTCTATTTCTCTCTTATGATTTTATCTAACTCTTTTCTCAGGAAGATCATTGGACATTTGTTGATTTGGATGTAGCACTACTCTCTTGAGGACCGCTGAGTTTTTGGGTCCCCCTAAGCTGTGCACATCTAGGCAACCCTCTTTTCCCAAGATGCCAGGCCTCCTGCCTGTGGATTGACCACATTCTTGAATACTTGATCTCTGGTCCTTTCACAACATATCACGTTACACCCTGAATATGGGGGTGTAACATGTAACAAAAGGTGAACTTATCCTTTAACTACTACTAGATATCCTTTCTGAATCATAGTATAGGCCTGTGTCAGCTGGCATTTGCTCACTTCAGATAAGTTTTACATTCCTGTACAAGTCTTTGGAAATGCAATCCCCCATAAAGCAACTCGAATGAAGGTCTGATGTGGTCAAACGCACCTGTCAATGAATTCCGAATGATCCCGGTCTGGCTGGAGTTCATTCTCAAGAGAGAACTGCACATATGTGGTCATATGTAAACAATTTTCTGTCCTGAGAGCATGCGCCCTTCATGCTCCCAGCACAATAACCGTCAGGGGCGAGAAAGCTCCTAAAGCCCCATACACAGTATGAAAATTGTACAAAAAATGCTACTTTCAAAGTGATCGTATGATAATTTGATCATTAGTGCACAGCAATCATCTGAAATTACTCGAAGGGACAAGCATGAAAAGTTTTGTCGTACGATACCAGATTGTACGATTTTCGTTTAACAGTTACAATTCTTGTCTGAAAATACAATACAAATACATTACAACGCATTACATCATTTCTGAATTTTTATTCTGTTGTATAAGAATTTTTGGAACTTTAGTAACCTCTTCACTTTTGATATCAGACTAGCATATCATTCAATCTTTCATCCGACATTCTCAATGTGTATATGGGGCTTAATGCTCCGGAAGGGACTGGAAAGCTCATAATGCATACTTGCAATTGGGAGCTTTCCAATTATGTGATCGCTGTGACTGCCAATCACAATGGACACATGATTAGAATGCACGCCTCCACCTCTCAGAATTTGGAACCTCTTAAAGGACTGGGAAGCGGTGGCATGAAGGAGTTAGGGTGGTTGTTCAGTCCTGGAGTTTATTCTCAAGAGAGAACCGCACATATGTGGTCATATGTAAACAATTTTCTGTCCCCCCCCCAATAATTAAAGGTCAGCAGCTAAAAATACTGTATCTGCTGACTTTTAATGGAAGGACACTTAGCTGTCCAGGGATCCAGCACTGTCCTCACCCAAGCCAGTTCTTTACCGGTCTTTGGTTCCCTGGAGCAATCCAGTCATGTGGTCGCTATGACTGTCAATCACATGATTGACTGCCTCCCAGCATTTAGAGCTTCTTAAAGGGCTGGGAGGAGGCAGAAGGAAGTAGTTAAGGAGGTTCTTCACTCCCCCCCAAATCAAAAATTAAAAGTTAGCAGCTACAAATACTGTACCTGTCCAAGGATCCAGTTCTATCCTCATCCAGGCCAGTTCTTCATTGGTCTTCGGATCCCTGGCACTGGCAAGCTAACTCTGGGAAGCCAAGTGTGACTCCCCGTGGCTTCACAGCTGGATCCTGACTGCGCATGTGTGAGACATGCTGTACCCTGTGAATGGTTCCCCAGCTTCCTGGGATTTTTGATGTGTCACAAGAGGCTGTGGGCAGAGTGGGGGACCAAACATCCACTTGGATTGCCTAGACGATCTGGGCAGAAGTGGGAGTGGCTACCTGTTAAAACCAGGTACCGGCTCCCAAGAAAAAAAAAAGTGTTCAGAAGTTGAAGAGGAGGGGGGAAGGAGGCAGAAAAGCCGAACTTTCCTTTTAGGGGTGGAGTTCCACTTTAAAGAGCTTCTCCAACAAACAAAATGAATCAATGGATTGCTATCACAATCCAGAAAACACTTCAGCTAGAAGCCTACTTAGGCCTTGTTACAACTGCTGCACTTTTAGCGTGCTAAACCGCACCCTTCCAGTGCGACAAAAGAGCATGAAAAAGAGTTCCCTTCAAATTCTATTTGTTCACATCTCTGCAATGTGGTTTTTTTAAGTGTGCTGCATTTTTTAAAAAGTCCTGCTTGCTGCAACTTTGGTACACTGTTTGAAAAACACACCAAAAATACACCTTCCACTATAGTCCATGGAAATACAGCAACAACACACCAAAAATGCAGCACGTGCTTTTTAAGTTAGTTTTTTGAGTCACATGTCAAATATTTCCCAGGTGATCCAGGGTGAAAGTGCATGCAAAACGCATCTAAAACATATATACATTGTGTTAAATTTTAACACAACACATTAAAAATGTGCTCACTGCTCACTGCCACTGCATGTGGGATCTGCATTGCATCTGAGACACCCCCTGCTGGGGAACTACAAAATAGGCTGTCAGGCCTAAGAGAGCAGAGTTGAAGACATCTCCCATTTCAACATCAATACCACCTGGGGAGACCCGTACCCTTTTGCACTGAAACTTGGATCTGCTAACCCAGGACTTTGGTGCTCGAATTTGAAGGTAGGGAGTGCCTAGCGGTTATGATACAGTGGAGTTTCAATGCCAAAGTTAAGTGGGACTTTGCGGGGGCTTCTTGCAGATAGCTTGGCGTCTTCTAATTGTAACAGTACTCACAGGAGCACTTTGTTTGCAGAACCCTGACTTTGGAATCCAATACCAAAGTGGGAGGAGGAAGATCTGTTGCTGCATCCATAAAAGAGGGACCCACTTTCTGTGACCAGACCAGCTTTGTTCCTACTGGGTTGAGGATCCATGGGCTTTTGATATATACTGCTTATATATATCTTCTTTCTGGTGAGTGCGTTTTTCAGCCACTTCCTCACGGATCACCAACATTGAATTTCTACTTGTCACCTGACATGTTTCTATGAACTGGACTTGCAGTGGACTCATTTCAGTTTTATCATTACTACCTTCAGCGCTGCACTGTTTTTTATGACATTAAAAATATGCTAACATGCCATATGCATGTTCAGAATCTCATATCACTACTATTACTACACACCTGTGTGAACAGGCCCTTGGTTTCAGTTGATTAAAGTGAATGTGAACCCTAACTATTCTAAAACATTTGAATCAAGTACAATACTAACTTAAGACGAACCTTTTAAGACAAAATAAAAACAAACGTTTTTTTGCATAGTTTACAATCAGTCACATGATCATTAAGCAGGGGTAAGGGAGAAGATTCCTAGTGCCAATCAGCAGCTCCTGTTGCCGTCACATATCCCAGCCTCTGTCATTCATCTGTGCAGGGCTGGGCAGGGGTCATATATTCAGAGATCTGAGCATAGGAGTACAGGCAAGCACAGCATTTTGTAAGGCCTTGTTCACACGTGACATATTAATTTGTGCCCTGTGTAACAGCCACGTTTACTGCATGGGGATACATCCCCATGTAGGCAGTCCATTGCTCCTAATTTGACATCCAGTTCAGTTCAGTTCTGGGAGCAGTGAAAAATATCAGAGGTGTTTGGGGCAGACTCCATTTACAAAAGTCCAACAGGTATGGGGAGAGCGTACATTGACAGATTAGTTTAAAATGATGGTGTTAATGGACTACATACATTTTGTTAAAGATGAACTAACACTTTAATGATTTATGTAATCCAGCATTGCCAGATTCCTAAAGCTTCTCACTTGTTCTTCTAAATGGATCTGCAGCCTCTTGTTACTTAGGTTGCAGTGGAGCGATAAATAAATCAGCGCTGGACCACTGGCATTTTTGCAGATCTGAGTCAGGCGACTCACAACATTGGAATACCAGTAACTATGGGGCTTTAGCTAGTGGGGAAGCCTGGGGCAAAAAATCTTGACTGTACACCTACTGAATGCTACCCAGACATGCATTCCTGAATTGTGAAGACAAACCTTTTTTCCTGACCCTAAGCCATTGGTTCACCAGACTCAATGAAAGCAGAATCATGGAGAGCTTTACAATGTCACTTCACAATAAAGAAGATCAATGTAGAGATACCTGGATGCCACGGACAGTATATACATATACCTCTCAGTACATAGGAGTTATGAGTAGCATCCCATCCCCTTGACATATGGGTCCTGCTCTTTGAGTCCTAACATAGCATTCTGCTGCCCTTCATGGGAGGGAAGATGGAAGCTGAAGGAGCCAAAAAACAACCATCCCTCCCACTCTGCCTAGCCCCCCCCCCAAAACTCCTGGTCTTTCCTTATTGTCCTGCATCCCCCCCCTCCTTTTTTTGTTCCCCCATCTCCACATCCCTAGATGCCCTCACTCAATTCCCTGTACTGCTTCTATAACGATAATAAGGATAACTTTGAAAAACAATGTGGTGTGCTGAGTTCACCACCCATACCTCATTGCTGGCGGGACTGGGGTCTCAATATTCTTTGAATACCAATTGCTCTGACTGGGGCAATTTGGATCTTATGTCTCATTGTATATAGTGTGTCTGTGCATTTGAACTTCTGTTTGGTTGATACATATTAATGTTCTCGCTGTGATCTGACCTCTCTAATCACTAATACCCTTCCTACTGATACTGTGATGTACAATTGGGACCTAGATCTGGCTTTGCACCTTCGGATACTAGGATGAAAATAAGAGCCATTCAGAAATATGTGTCGGCTGAGACCATAAATAAGGTTTTTCCTGTTTGATTGCAGCGTGTCTTTAAAGACATAGGGAACCTGGTGCAAATAAATAAATACACCCATATAAAAAAAATGTGTACTTAATATTTTTTTGCACCGAAGCCTTGCAACCGAAGCATTGCAACCACAATCAGTGGATTGTGGGTGCAATGCTCTGGCTCTTGGAGATTATTCCTCCAGCCATGAGTCCATATGGAGGTATAGATCCTTCAGTTGTGGGGCTTGAGGAATTATCAGCGCATGACAAGTACAGTGACATGAACACACTTGTGCTCCATTGAGATGTATGATTCCCTCTGCAATGATGGCAGATGGGACTTGTAGTTTTTCATCCACAGATTTCTGCCGAATTGGGAGGCAACAAACTGTTACCATGCTTTATGTAACACCCTAAATATGGGTGTAATATGAAACATGGTTAGAAAGACGGAGCTCTCTTTCAAAGAAGGCCTCAACCAGGTGATGGTTTTACGGTACTCATGGATGTGAACGCACAGCTCAGCGTACAGTTTTGGCATCTGCCGAGATGAAAGAATTCCTGGTTGCTTCGATCTCATCTGTTAGAATTATGGGTTTGTTACATTATTTGATTGGAGAATCCCCCAACACACTGCCTTATATTGGTGAAACAGTAAGAGGAGCTTGAAGGTAGCCTATTGGCACGTGTAAATATACACATATACTAGATATGTTTTCAGGATAGGGTTGGTCCTTGGCTCTAGACACCTGATCTCTGCCATTTCAGAATACCCTTGGGTACTGATTTAAAATAAAATGACTTGGTTCTGTTTGATAAGTCTCCTGATGTCAAATTTCATCATTATCATAAAGTTTGAATCATGGAAAGTTAGATACATGATCATTAAATCTCCTCACATTTTAAGTATGTGTAGTTTTTATCCACTTGCTGCCTGCTAACAGTACACTCACTGCTAGCGGGCAGCACAGCCAGACACCACGTACTCATATGTCGGGGTGAACTTCCTGGTTTTAGGGCGAGCGTGCGCACACCCCCTGCACACATTTGTCAGCAGGTTGCAGCCAATAATTTTGGCTGTATAACAGCTGATTAGCTGTGGCCAATCACACACAGAATACAGAACACGGAAGAGTGATCTGGCTGTTTGTCCTCTGAAATCAACTCTGAGGGAGAAAAGAAAGCCAGATTCTGTGAGTAAATACAGTATACATACACTTTTTAGGCACATAGTTAACCCCTTGCTTGCCCTTCTGATCACCCCTGTCACCCAACCAGTGTCATTAGTTCATTAGTGTACAATATTATCACTAATTAATGTCCGTTTTAATTAATGTCACTAGTGACGTCAGTGTCAGTTAGTGTCCCTCCCAGCTAGTATCAGTTAGAGCCAGATTGCCTGTCACACTATCACAGTCAAACTATAATTCGCTGATCTAGTAGCTGGTCCATTACAGAAACCCAGTGGTGATCAAATACCACCAAAAGAAAGCTCTATTTGTGTGAAAAAAAATGATATAAATTTCATTTTGGTACAGTGTTGCATGACCAATGCAGCAATTGCCAGTTAAAGTAGGGCAGTGCTGAATTAAAAAAAAATGCCCTGGTCATAAAAGGGGTAAAACCTTCCAGAGGTCAAATGATTAATATGTAAAGACAAAAGTTTTGTTTAAATTTTGTATAGAGTGAGGAAGGGTTAGACACTCTGTCATCTTTTTATTTCTATCTGTGTCCCTGTTGGCAAGGTGCACCCCTGTATTTCTCCTTTTGAACATTATCAATGAGACAGAAAATAGGGGGAAATCCAAAATTCTGAGTTTTTCCACCAGAACAAGAGTTGGTGACAGCTAAATTGGGAATACCTTTTACTTTGGGAAGATTTTCTCTGATTTCCTGTTGCATCTTGAGGACAATGGTAGCTGATCTGACTTTCTGTACTGTACCTTAAAAATAAATTAAATTAAACTCTTACAGAAATATATGTGTCTCAGATGCTGCTGTTTTCAAGAAAAGTGTTCCTGTAGCTGTGTCCATTTCCTAGACTTCTATAGAAATCTGGCCATGCTAGCAGAAAGTTGGTGGGGGTGGTGCTGAAGTCATTGTATGTTTACAATGAGAAATTCCCTTTTTACCTATAAACCAAATACATAAATGACAGAATTCTATTAAACATTAACTGTGACGGGGTGTGTATCAGGGATCATAACAATGACAAAGTACCTATTTATTTGTGTTAAATGTGTACTCTTCAACTGCCATTTCATACCAGTTTCTACATGCAAAGATCCAGGTATGTATAATGCTCTTGGAGGATATTTAAAGTATCCATACAGAATGAAACCTGGGCTATGTCTTTGTCTTGCTTATTTTATCTGTGGGTCATTTTTAAAGCATAACTCTACCGTAAAGATTTAATACATGACAAAGGATTCCCAGAACACTATGGGTTATCCGAAGAGACAGTACAGTCAATAAATTGCAGGTGGAACTGAAGAACCTGTGAACAAAAGGCTTTTTTTTACCAGGCTGTAAACAGAAACATTTGAATAGGAGCCAAAAGCTCTATTTGCTGGTTCAGAAAGAAAGAAAACGTGTACAAAAACTACTATCCATTTCCTTTTAAACCTTTTAGCTGCCAGAGCCGTGTTGTGTTGTGGTTTTTTTGCACACATTTAAAAAATCATTTTAGGCTTGAAAATGACATAAAACCCCCAAATATTATATATTTTCTGAAAGCAGCCACCCTAGAGAATGAAACAGTGGTAGTTCCAATTTCTGTGTAAAATGATTTTAGCACAAAGGTCTAGGATACACAGAATTTCAGTAAAAAATACACTAAAGTTTAGGGCACACAAACATAATAAATGACCATATTTTTTGGTAAAATAGAAAAGATGAAGTTGCGCTGAGTAAAGAGATAGCCAACATGTCAAACCTTAAAATTGTGTGTGTCCATGAAATAGCAACAAACTTCAGTACCCTATATTTCCCATAGGTGATGCTTTAAAAACCTCTACAGGTCATCAGTTTAGCATTACATAGGAGCTCTGGTGCTAGAATTATTGCTCTCACTCACATTTTCATAGTTGCCCCTGACCTGTGCATTACATTTATATATGCGTTTTTCGGGGTGGGGGTAGTCTCAAACATTTTGGGGAGGATTTTATGTGCTTGGGTGTAACTTTTTATTTTTTACTATTTCTTTTTTTTTTTTTTTCATCACATAGGGCACAAAATGTCCCCTATGTGAAGTTTCTTTGGTGACAGGTTCTCTTGAGAAATCAGGGGTATAAAAGACCTTGGATGTCTCACCTGTGCTCTAATGAATCTAATGCAGTGCAGATCACACTGCATTAGATTCTTTCCCAGCCACGTTGGCTGGGAAAATTGAAAGTGGGACCCAGAAGTGACATTCTACATGTCTGTTTTGGGTTAGCAAGAAGAAGCAGAGGATGAGAGCAGGCACATGCCCACTCAGGTCCCTTTGCTCTTCCTGGCTACACCCACCATGATATGGGCGTATACAGCCTGGAATACATGGTGGACCTGGCAGCAAAGTGGTAAAGAGCAAGGTCACCTTTTTATGAAAAATTAAAATATGAATTAACTCCAAAAATCCTGGCCATCTCTCTGGATCCTTCTGCACATAGCAGCTGTGATGCCCCATGCTACCAGTGTAGCTGTCCATACACTGTACAGCATTATACACAACCCTACAGTGAGTATCCATAATAATGGTCGCAATGGCAAGCACTCATTGGTCAGCGCAGCGATGTGACTGTGCTCACCAATGTAAGTGCATGTACGCCAGTAAGGTGTCCCAGAAGAAAGAAGCACTTCTCTTTGGTCAGTGCGGTCATGTAGTTGTGCTGACCAATGAGTGCTTGCCATTGAGAACATTATAAAGGATACTCATTTGGGGCTGTGAATTGAGGAGTATGATGTATGGACTGAAACACGGGCAGCATGGGGCATCACAGATAAGGATAACTAAACTGAAGAAAGTAGGCCTCAGGTGTACTTCATCCATGTACTTGGAAGAGTATACCCAGGAAGAGAAACAGTGAGAGGATCCAGTGGTTACCCTCTAATAAATGAAATATGGTTACAGCAGTGGCTCAAGCCTTGAGAAAGTTGGAAGCTACTATCAATCTGATCTAATCTCGTCCTGTCAGACAGTATATTGTACTGCAGATAAACGTTCCCCTATGACTCATCAGTGGCCTGGTAGGTCATATTGTCAAGGCTTGGGTCCTCACTATGGCAGCTGGAATGCACATGCAATCAGAACAATGGAGTGTCCATGTTAATCTGCTCCAAAGGACAAGCCATGTGTGTGGATCTGTTCCAGTTGGTTGAATACATTTTCCAACACTGTGTGGTCTGTTCAGTGTCAAAGGGTGCAGAGGTCTGAATTCCACCAGACTCAGCACACGTCTGTACCACTGGATGTACCATCTATCAAAATTCGTACCCTTTGTTGTGTCAGAAGACAGATACCATCATGTTCTAGTCATGGTGGACCACTTTACTAAGTTTGTGGTGGTAATAATTACCCACAACCCACCTTGATACAACTGCTGAGATGCTTAGCTCATGAGAAACAAAGGAAATTGACCCAATACTTAGTGGTATGGAAATACAATCATACTGGTTCTGGAGGTCGATTGGAAACTTCAAGAAGCCAGTAGGGGGAGGGGTGGAGACCAAGAGCTGTATATTCATGCGAGTCTGGCCAATCCCAGGCTGGAGGTCCTGGTAGTGTGGTAGACTGCCCCTGGACATAAGGAGCCATCACAGCAGGGGTTGGGAGTTGGGTGGAAGATGGATTGCTGAAGCTGCTGCTGTGTAGCTTGGGAAGGGACCCTAGCAAGGGGGGTCTGCCTTCAGGCTGGAGGCTGCAGGGAAGGAAAGGAAGCTGACAGGGGAAGCTCCACTACCTTACAGTCCAACAGGAAAGGACAGCCTTTAAGCGGGGACAGAAACTGGCTCAATGAGAGGCCTGAACGCAGCTTACACAGAGCTACTGGATAGAAGGACAGTGTGAGTACCTCTACACCCCTGGGGCCAATAGGAGAGAGGGCTGCTGGGTGCAACACTTAACCAGTTCTCCCTCAGACAGTGCTGCATGCCTGTCTTGGAATCTCTTGCTCCAGGGTACTCTTCAAAGGACAGCCAGGTGGATGGGCATTTCCTAGCTGGGGTCTGAAGAGAGTTCACTTAGAAGAGACTATACTATTCATTCATTAAGCGAGTGTGTCACTCCGGCTGGAATAGAAAGTTCAGGATCTGCCTTTTTGTACATAATCAGGATGTTTTTCCTCAGAGTTATTACTGCAATTCAAGTCGGGCATCCCATATACCCCTAAACCCTTTCCAAGTTGTTTATCCGCTAAACAAAACAACAAAAACAAGCTCTCGGACTGGTTACTGACTCTGAGTGGAAATCTGAAGGTGCGTGTTGCCTGGCTGTGCGCAGTAGTGTATTTAGGTTTTGTGCTGCCCTAGGCAACACAAAAATTGGGCAGAGAGAGAACCTGACACCGACCAACACACCCCTGCCCCATCTACCCCTGTGGCGACAGAGAGAAAGATACTCACCTTCACAGCTCTGGCAATCCCTGGGAACGACAGTTGGGCTCTGCATACACCATCCAGCAGCCCACAGCCTCTCTCGGATCCCACCAGGTCCCCATGATGCATATGTCCCTTCTTCCAGGGGGCAGTGCTGCCCCCCCTAAAAAAAATGCTGCCCTAGGCAAATGCCTTGTTTGCCTTGTGGTAAATACGCCCCTGACTTTGCGGTTAAAGGGGGACACGATTCTCAGCGGTTCCCTAGGGGGTGAGCACTACAATGTTTAGCTGTATTGTCGGGGGATCACAGACCCATGGGCCACAGTGCTCACAGAAGAACACATTCTGGTTTCCTGGACACACTCAGAGATGGGAAGATGGGGAAGTATTTCTGCTTGCCATCCTTGACTCTCTGTTGTGCTCTTAGCAGCTCAGGGAGGCCACACTTGATGAGGCAGAGGTAACTGGGCAAGGGATCTGCAGCCAGGTGTGAAGCCCTCTACTGTCAGAGATGTATGAGAGCAGCCAGACCAGAGCCTAATAGCATGCATCTTTTGCTAAAGACACAGTTACTGTAGAGAACACCTCCCAAATTGCTACCAGAGTACGGCAGTTCAAGTGGGGTAGCACTTCATCTTTGAGCCTTGAATCCTTCCAGCTGTTTGCCTGTATTACAAGAGCTACCCTTGACTTCAATGAGAGGGACCCTGTGAATGAGTATAATTGTTAAAGTTTCTGTGTTCTGTGCTGTTTTACTGAAATGGTGATTCTTAGTTTGACTCTCTGTTGTGCTCTTTGCAAAGTACTGCAGGAGCAATGCTCAGCCAGACTCTGTTATAGAGTCTTATAAAGACTATGCTATGCAACTTTATTGAGAGGTGGAATTGACCTGCAGTTGACACCACTCTGATTTTATTACATGTTTATGTATTAATTAAATGTTCTATTGTTTTCAGTTGATGTGAGTGGTTAGATTTTTGTGTTATATTATTGCACTGTTTAGTTGTGCTTGTACTGCTGAGGTGGTTAGCTTTGGGAGGTAAGGGTTAACATTGTTGTCCAGGTTTTCCCAGGCTTTTTTGGGAAGGTATCGCCTTCTGCTGGGGCAAACACATAATGTCAGGGATCCCCTCGATCCCTGCCGCGATGGTCCCGGCGCAGGCGCACTGCTCCGCCCTGTACACGGGCACTAGGTCCGGGCCGGCCGCGGCGTTCGAGTTCGCGCATGCGCAGTAGAAGCCGCGGCCGCCCGCTGGGCACCAATGGCAGCGCAGGGCGGGATATTTAAAGGTCCCAGAGCTGTCATTTCGTTGCCTTCTGGTCTTACCTGCTTCCTGTGATTCTGTACCTGTGCCTTGTAAGTTTATTGACCCGGATTGTTCTTGACCTGCTGATTTCTCCTGCCCAGACCCTTGCTTTGCCTGACCTCTCTTCCTGGATGCCCCTCATTAGATTTGACCTCCTGTTGCTGACCTGGCGTGTGACCCGACGATTCTCTGCCTGCTCCCTTGTACCTTACCGTCCTCTACGTTACCAACTCGGCCTGTCTAACTTCGCACTTGCTCAGCCATCCATCCATCCATCCCATCGGGGTCACCCGACCTCCTCACATCTGGCTCTCCCTGGTTGGAGCCCCTGGCGAACACCCCTACCACTGACAGGTGTGCTCAGTAGTGGCGACCTGGTCTCGGGGTACTACAAGTCCATCCCCACCATCAGGGGCCCTGGTGAAAAGTACCCTGGGGCTTAGACTCCACGCTCTGGGCACGCCTGACCAGTGGAGTGCTAGTGGTGCCGCTCGGCGGTCCCTCACAGTACCAGAAGGCCATGACTGAGCCTCGAGGAGGACCCTCCCCGTTGGACGAGGTTTGCAGGCACCTGGCTACCCTGACGCAAGCAGTAAACGCATTACAGGACAGATGTTTGCAGATCGAGAATCGGTTTCAGGCCTGCACCATATCTGCTCCTGTTTCACAGGCCCCGGCTCCTGCACCGCCGGTCGCAGCAGCCCACGGGCCGGCTCCTGGGCCTTCCACATCACTCTCTATGGCGGAACCCCGAGTACCCTTACCCGAGCGCTTCCATGGGGATCGCACACGCTTTCGGTCATTCCGTGACTCCTGTCTGCTCTACTTTGAACTGCAACCACGGACCTTTTTGACAGAATCGGTGAAAGTGGGGTTTGTTATCTCCCTGTTGCAGGGTGAACCCCAAGACTGGGCCCACCAACTAAGGGGAAATAATGATCCTCATCTGGTTACGGTTGACAACTTCTTTAACGCTATGGCCATCTTATACGATGACCCACAACGGGCGGCCTCGGCCTCGGCCACATTATACGCACTCCGACAAGGTCGGTGGGCGGCTGAGGAATACGCCTCTGACTTTAGGCGCTGGATGGGTGACACTCGTTGGAACGAGTTCGCACTTTTGCACCAGTTCCGTATGGGCCTTTCTGAGGCTCTGAAAGACGAGCTCGCCCGGGTGCAGGTGCCTGAGACATTAGAGGACTTGATTGCACTCACCATTAAAATTGACCGTAGGCTACGGGAGCGCAGATTGGAGAGGTCTGGTCAGGGTCGCGGAAATACCTGGGGGTCTTTCCAAGGATCCAGTCAACATACTAGGCCAAACATCCAGAACCTGCCGCCTGAAGATGCTCCCGAACCCATGCAGCTAGGCCTGGCACGGCCTAAACTATCGCCAGAGGAACGCCAGCGCAGACGCTCCCAGAATCTGTGTCTCTACTGCGGTGAAGCGGGTCACATGGTACGTTCCTGCCCGCAGAAACTGAGTAAGTTCACCTCATCTTCTTTATCTATTGGCAATATGAATCCGTCCCAATACTTAGTTGTTCCCCTCTCCTTTCAGCTTTCAGAAAGGACCGTGGAGGTGACGGCCATAGTTGATTCGGGGGCATGCAGCTGTTTTGTGGATATCAATTTTGCTCACCAGCAGGGTATCCCCCTCCGCCCAAAGGAGAAGGGGTTTCACATCTTTTTGGCTGATGGCTCCCGGATAAAGTCAGGGGTGGTTAACCAGGAGACCCCTTCCATTGTGACTTCTATTGCCGGTCAGCACCGGGAACTCCTCCGCCTAGATGCTATTGCATCACCCCTTTTCCCAGTCATTCTGGGGCTCCCATGGTTGCGGGCCCATAACCCCCAAATTGACTGGGAAACTGGGGTTGTCTCGTTCCCTTCCCCATACTGTCGGGAACTGTGTCGAACTTCGGGCCCGGAGGTCCCCCAGGTCCTCCTGTGCTCTGAAGGGGATGCCAGCCTAAAACAAATGATTCCTGCAGCCTATCATAAGTTTCTTGATGTGTTCAGTGAACGGGGAGCAGATGCTCTACCCCCCCACCGCCCATATGACTGTCCTATTGATCTGTTACCCGGTTCTGAAATTCCTTTCGGGCGAATTTTTCCCCTTTCTGAGCTAGAATTAGGGGCCCTGAAGGATTATATTGAGGACAGCCTCCGGAAGGGATTCATCTGTCCCTCCACTTCCCCAGCAGGTGCAGGGATCTTCTTTGTAGAAAAGAAGGACAAGACTTTGAGGCCATGTATTGACTATCGGGAGCTGAATAGGGTCACAATTAAAAATCGTTACCCATTACCACTGGTACCTGAATTATTCCAGAGCTTAAAAGCTGCAGTAGTATTTACCAAGCTGGACTTAAGGGGAGCCTACAACTTGGTTCGCATAAGGGAGGGGGATGAGTGGAAAACGGCCTTCCGCACCCGTTTCGGCCATTTCGAATACCTGGTCATGCCTTTCGGGTTGTGCAATGCGCCGGCCACCTTCCAGCACTTTGTAAACGACATCTTTAGGGACTTCCTGGACATCTTTGTCATCGTCTACTTAGACGACATTTAGATTTTCTCATCCTCCCTGGGGGAGCACAGGGTACATGTAACAAAGGTGTTGGGGCGGTTGCGGCAGCACGGGTTGTACGCTAAAGCAGAGAAATGTTGCTTTGAACAGGCTAGTGTTACATTTCTGGGTCTGATTATCTCCACCACGGGGGTCGCAATGGACCCTCAGAAGGTCTCTGCGATCCTTGATTGGCCTGAACCCACGGACAGGAAAAGCGTCCAATGTTTTATTGGGTTCGCAAACTTCTACCGGAAGTTCATCAAGAACTTCTCGGGTCTGGTCTCCCCCATCACTCAGTTAACCAAGCTTGGGACGCGATTCAGATGGACGCCAGAGGCACAGGAAGCTTTTGAAGCACTAAAGACGTTATTTACCTCGGCACCCATTCTGGGTCATCCCGACGCCTCCCTGCCCTACATCTTAGAAGTAGATGCGTCAGAAAACGTGGTTGGCTCCATCCTTTCCCAGCGAAAGGGCGCCAAGGAATTACTTCACCCAGTATCATTTTTCTCACGGAAACTTACCCCTGCGGAGAGGAACTACGACATTGGGGATCGAGAACTACTGGCTATCAAGACCGCATTAGAAGAATGGAGGTACCTGCTGGAAGGTGCCTCCCATCCCATCCTGATATTCACGGACCACAAGAACCTGGAATATCTGAGGACGGCCAAACGTCTGCGCCCACGACAAGCAAGATGGGCATTGTTTTTCTCGAGGTTCCAGTTCCACATCACATACAGGCCCGGTTCAAAAAACACGAAGCCAGACGCGTTGTCGCGCATGTACGAGGACACCAAGGAGATCCCAGTACCCGACACTATTCTTCCTGCAGGAAACTTCTTGGCTCTTCAGACGAATCTTCGCTCCGAGATCCTGAGAGCGTCCACAGCGATGTCTACCTCCGATGGGGCGCCCCTCCGGAACAAGGAGGGACTCCTATGGAGGGAGGACCGGATTGTGGTGCCGGAGGATGCCCGAACCTTAGTCTTGGGACATTGCCATGACCACCCAATGGCAGGACATTTTGGCCCGGTCAAGACCCTGGAACTTCTCCGACGTTCCTTCTGGTGGCCGGACATGGCCAAGGATTGTAAAAGTTACGTGGGCTCCTGTGCCATCTGCCAGCGAAACAAGCCTTCAAGAAATAAGGCGTGGGGCCTGCTATGTCCATTACCCATCCCTGAACGGCCCTGGCAGAAAATCTCTATGGACTTTATAGTCGAGCTTCCACCTTCACTGGACCACACAGCAATTCTCATGGTCGTGGACCGCTTATCCAAGATGGCCCATTTCATTCCTTTACGGAAGACTCCATCAGCAGCCGAGACGGCGCAAGTTTTTATTCGAGAGGTCGTTAGACTGCATGGGGTTCCCGAAGACATCGTCTCGGACCGAGGGGTGCAGTTTACCTCGAGATTTTGGAGGGCATTGTGCAAAGCCCTGGATATCAAGCTATCCCTTTCCTCGGCATTTCACCCTCAGACTAATGGTCAGACCGAAAGGACCAATCAGACCCTAGAGCAATACCTGCGATGCTACACATCATTCTCTCAGGACGACTGGGTGCCACTTCTCCCTTTGGCGGAATTCGCGTACAACAACGCTTGCCATTCAGCAACTGGGCAGTCCCCGTTCTTCTCCAACTATGGGTTTCATCCTCTCTTCCTCCCGGATTTAGTCCCGGAATGCCCAATTCCAGCGACACAGGATGCACTAGCCTTCTTCACTTCAAACAATAAAAAACTACAGGAAGCCATCCGTCAAGCCCAAGAAGACTACAAGAGGGCTTTTAATAGGAAGCGAAGAGGGGATCTGGTGTTGCAGCCCGGAGAGAAGGTTTGGCTGGCTACGTCGAACTTGGAGATGCTCTGCCCGTCAAAAAAGTTGGGACCTAAATTTATAGGCCCTTTTTGCATCAAACGGATGGTCAATGAAGTGGCCTATGAACTTGTTCTCCCTGAGACACTCAAGATCCACCCTGTCTTCCACGTGTCCCTGTTGAAGCCGGTAGTCCCTGATGCCTTCCCGGAACGGGAATCCAGGCCCCCGGAGGCCGTAACGGTTGAAGAGGAAGAAGAATTCGAGGTGGAGGCAATCCTGAAGTGCCGACGAAGGGGGGGCCAGACCCAATTTCTCATCAAGTGGAAGGGCTACGGCCCTGAGGACAATTCGTGGGAACCAGCCCATAATGTCCATGCACCTAGACTTGTCCGGAGGTTTCTTTGTGATCACCCGTGGTGGAGAGATCGGGTGGGCATCCGGAGGTTGCCCGTAGGGGGGGGGCAATGTCAGGGATCCCCTCGATCCCTGCCGCGATGGTCCCGGCGCAGGCGCACTGCTCCGCCCTGTACACGGGCACTAGGTCCGGGCCGGCCGCGGCGTTCGAGTTCGCGCATGCGCAGTAGAAGCCGCGGCCGCCCGCTGGGCACCAATGGCAGCGCAGGGTGGGATATTTAAAGGTCCCTGAGCTGTCATTTCGTTGCCTTCTAGTCTTACCTGCTTCCTGTGATTCTGTACCTGTGCCTTGTAAGTTTATTGACCCGGATTGTTCTTGGCCTGCTGATTTCTCCTGCCCAGACCCTTGCTTTGCCTGACCTCTCTTCCTGGATGCCCCTCATTAGATTTGACCTCCTGTTGCTGACCTGGCGTGTGACCCGACGATTCTCTGCCTGCTCCCTTGTACCTTACCGTCCTCTACGTTACCAACTCGGCCTGTCTGACTTCGCACTTGCTCAGCCATCCATCCATCCATCCCATCGGGGTCACCCGACCTCCTCACATCTGGCTCTCCCTGGTTGGAGCCCCTGGCGAACACCCCTACCACTGACAGGTGTGCTCAGTAGTGGCGACCTAATCTCGGGGTACTACAAGTCCATCCCCACCATCAGGGGCCCTGGTGAACAAGTACCCTGGGGCTTAGACTCCGCGCTCTGGGCACGCCTGACCAGTGGAGTGCTAGTGGTGCCGCTCGGCGGTCCCTCACACATGGTATTTGATCACCACAGATATTTTATACTTTCTGTTATAAAAAATATCCAATACACTCAAATTTCATCATAAATGTAGGCCAAAATGTATCCTGCTACATGTCTTTGGTAAAAAAAAAATCCCAATACGTGCATATTAATTGGTTTGTGTGAAAGTTATAGCATCTACAATCTATGATATAGATATTGGAATTTATGCAGACTTTCTGACTGCTTATCACATTTCTTGAGGTGCTAAAATGCCAGGGCAGTACAAAAAAACTCCAAATGACCCCTTTTCAGAAAGTAGACACAATAAACATTTTGCTGAGAATCATGTTGAGGCCATGGAAGATTTAATTTTTTTCCACAAGTTTTTGGAAAATGACAAAAAAAAGTTTTTTCATTTATTTATTTTTTAACACAGAATTGTCATTTAAATGATATATTGTTCACACATGCCATGGGTATATGTGCAATTACACCCCGTAACTCATGGGGATGCCACATGTGTGAGAGTTTTTGGGAGCTTAGCCGCATACAGGAGCCCAAAATCCAATGACCCCTTTGAAAGCCAGAAGGTGTATAAAGTCCTCATTTCACTACCTCACTACCCGTCACAGTTTTGGAGGCTCCGAAATGGAGGAAAGCACAATTTGTTCCCCCCCCCAAATGACTGCTTTTTGTAAATTAGACACCCAAAATTACTTGCTGAGAGGCATGTTGAGTCAATGGAAGATTTTATTTTTACCACAAGTTTTCAATTAAATGATATATTGCTCACACATGCCATGCATATATGTGGAATTACACCCCAAAATATATTCTGCTACTTCTCCTGAGTATGGGGATACCACATATGTGAGACTTTTTGGAAGCCTAGCCGCATACAGGAGCCCGAAATCCAAAGACCCCTTTTAAAGTCTAAAGGTGTGTAATTTTCTCATTTTACTTCCACACTACCTATCACAGTTTAATAAGAGGCATGGTGAGCATTTTGCAGATCTAATTTTTTTGTCACAAGGTTTTGAAATATAAAAAAAGAAGAAAAAAATAATACATTTTAATTTTCTTTCATTATTTTACAAATACTTGTGGCAACAAATGAGATCTGCAAAATACTCACCGTGCCCCTTAGCAAGTACCTTGGCATGTCTACCTCCAAAAAAGGGGTCAATTGGGAGGTGGGGGTTGTACTATTCTGACATTTTAGGCCCTCAAAACTGTGATAGGTAGTCAGGAAGTGTAATGAGGAAATAAAGCCCTTTAAAAGCCTAAAGGTGCTTATTGGATTTTGGATTATAGTTTGGGGTGTCTAATTTCCAAAAAGGGGTCGTTTGGGGGGGGGTTTGGGCTATCCTGGCATTTTATGCCCAACATTATAAGCTTCTGCTACACATCACCAACTCTTCTAAGCACTTGAAGACCAAGCCTTTTATGACTGTTTTTGTTCACATGAAAAAAATATTTTGTGCTAGAAAATTTTTTTTTTTTTAAAGCAGAGGCCCTAGAGAATAAAATGGTGGGTGTTGTAATTTTTTATGTCACACAGTAATTGCGCAGCAATTTTTTGGAAAAAATACACTTGTTTGAATTGTAATGCACAAAAACACAATATATTGGCCAATTGTTTGGTAAAATATAAAAGATGATGTTACGTCAAGTAAATAGATACCAAACATGCCATGCTTTAAATCGGCACATGCCCCGTGCAACGGCAACAAACTACATACATCTTTAAAATCCAAAGGGCAACACTTTAAAAGCCTTTACAGGTTACCACTTTAGATTTACACAGGAGGTCTAGTGATTGAATTACTACCCTCGATCTGATGTTCGCGGCTAATACCTCACATGCATAGTGCAACCGCTGTTTATATCCCGACATGGGACCAATGCTTGCATTCGCCTTTGCACACCAGCACATAAGGACAGGGTGGTTTAATTTTTTTTTTCCTACACTGTCACATTAATTTTTTTTTTTATCACTTTTATTGTTATCACAGGAAATGTAAAAATCCCCTGTGATAGCAATTGTCAGTGACAGGTAGTCTTTTCTGAGAAATCTGGGGTCTATTAGACTCTAGATATCTCCTCTGCCCTTAAATCATCTGACCACACCAAGATTGGTGTGATCAGATGTTTTCCCAATTTAAAAAATGTGCTGCGTATATCTGGTGAAATCGAAGTGATGAAATGCTTGCAGCTTTTGGTGACTATAGAGATGATTAGAGCCATTCTTGCCTCTGATCAGTTCTATGGTCAGCTGGCAAAAAAACAGTGTGCATTCTCAGGTTCACTGATTGGACGGGACAGGGGGTCATCCCCTCATGTTAATTGTAAAAGCAATCCAGCGACATGAAAGCTGACCGCTGGCTGGAAGATGGATGCCAGCACATGGAGCAACACAATCTCTGAGGAAAGCTCCGTCTCCATTCTCACCTAGGACACAGTGATGTTGCCACCACTCATATCCCAGGAAGTATAATCTGGAGAGGGAATATTGACTGTCACAGGCGGTTTGGACTCTCCTGGATCTGTGATGGCAGAAAGGTTTCTGTATATATTTCATATGTGATAACAAGATTTTAACAATGTAAGCAGTACCATTAAAATTTCTGGATTTCAGTGTGTGGCAGTATTACACTATTTTCTGTTTTATACATGGGTATCTGGATGGCAGATATGGTGGAAATTGGTCTGAAGTACTAGTGTGGATGGATCCATATGGTGCTATGAGTTCAGAGTGAAATCTGAGGATACTGGCAGGAAGATTCATCCCATCATACAGTTTTCTTGGTGATTGATATTAAGGCAAAAGTTATTTTTTGGTAAGGGTATTCACTCCTTACTTCAGTAGAAGTGCACACTGTGTTGTGTGATTTTTGAGCACAAAAAGAGTGATTCACATACACGGTTTTTCACTATACATTGTGTATATGCACATGTGCCTATATATATTTTTATTTATACACCTTTTTCACTTGGGTGAAATATCACTGGATTGTTTTCATGCATTAATTTGCTTTATAAAGGATAATGCACTATGTGGTTTTTATGTTTTTGTTTTTGAGGTAAATCAAGTTGCTGCAAGAGGCTGAGGATTTGTACACTTGAATCGAACTTTGAACACTTGGATTGATTTATTTATTTTTTTAAAAGGGACATATGATATTTTTGAGATATTTTTGATTTCTTTTTTTGGACTTTATTTTGATTATATTCATAGATCTGAGGAAAGGATTTATGATATTTATTTATCACTGAGCATATCATTGTTTATATACCAGGATGATGCCTGGCATAACCACTCAAAGTCCAGTGAAGTACCAGTACGTCGCTGGTCCTTGTTGGGCATATTTGTTATGCTTTTTTTTGTATGCAGCCTGTGAGCTGAATGAAAAAAGAGGCGAAATCTCCGCCAGAAAAAGAGTGTTGTATGCTCAATATTAGAATATACCTCCCTGCATTCACCTACTTCTAATGTTGGGCATACATGAAAATTTTTTTTTTTTTTCATTTAGCCCGTGGGTTGAACTACAAAATAGAGCCTAACAGATTACTCTATTCACATTGATCTATGTGGATGAAGGAATCTCTGCCAAAAAAATTTAAATAAATAAATATGCTGAGGCATAGGAGTGATCCACCCACTAACCACCCCAGGACTCCATGCTTGGGCATATATGTTCTTTTTTTACCTGTGGCTGAGAACTCTTTAAACTTTTCTTTAGCTTTTTTGTAACTTTGTAAACTTTCCAGACTGATTTTATGATTTCTCAAAATGCGATAGCCAGTTGCCTATCTAACATCTTTCAAAACTCTATGTAAATGTGCACCCTAGACTGTGCCATGCTGTACCCTATACTAATACTCCACTAGTGTGTGGTAGCGACTCAAGCAGTTCTTGAGCAGAGACCAGGTTGGCCAGGACAGGAGGGACAAAAAAACTGTGTCTCGTGTCTAATTCCGTGTCTGCTAAAGACAAATCTTTTTTGGGGTGACTTTTAGGCTGGGGTACCAGGAATGGCATCAGGAAAATGCCTCTCAAGCAGCTGGTTCATTGCATCTGGGTTGGGGTTTTGAGCCACAGCACCTTCTGGATACAAAAGGGCCGTGATGATCTGTCATGTCTGTGTGAATGGAAGACAGGATGAAAAAATCCCGTTTGTCCTTCCACTTAACTGCAAGCAATTCATTATTTCTCAAGCAGGCTTTTTCACCCTTTCTAAGCCAGGAATTTACGAGCAGTTGGGGGAAGCCCCAGCTATTAGATTGCACAGTGCCACATGAGCCAATTCCAGGATTGTACAAATGTCTAAATAGTGGCATGCTTATATAAACATTGTCCACATATAAGTGGTACCCATGAGGATAAAGGGTGGCACCAAGTCCCAAACTATCTTGCCACTGCTCTCCATGTAGTCTGGGCATCCAGGGTGCTCCACGTGCTTTCCCTCGTAAATCTGGTCATGACAGCAGAGAACACGGGCATATGATAAATTGGGTCTATGTACCAATATGACCGTAACTCATTCTTTTAGTAGGGTTGAGCATTAGGCCCCAAAAAATTTTAAACTTGGAAACTATAATAGGTTTCCATGCAAATGGTCTGGCACGGTTTGAATTTGGGTTGGCAGCGATAAATTGTTGTGCGTATAAATTGCTTTGGCCTATAATCAATCCATACTGATCTTCCATGAAAAACAGCTCTAAAAAAATCAAGGGGAGTAGTTAAATTTGCTGTTTCCACCTGAATTCCGGGTGGGACAGTAAATGGGTGAAGTACGGGTGTTGCAGAATTGTTGGCTGCCAATCAGGATTTGCAAGCATATTCGGAAGGACACTATGGGCTCTATAGGCCTGTGCTTGAATTTGTGGTGGCTGTGGGACACTACTTGCGCTAGCCACTGCACCAGCTTGTACTACAGTTATGAGACTTGCCACGTCACCAAGTGATACTGCAGTGCTAGTATGTAAAATACCAGGATGTACTAGGCTGATGGTGTTCACCAGTTCACCAAAAGGTAATGCGGCACTAATACTGGCACTCTGGCACTGGCACTGCATATGAGAATCATAATACAATTTTAACACCTCAGCAACCTGGGCACAGGTTCAGGTACGACATAGCAGGGACCTCTTTTCCATTGTCTGAGCTTTCTGTTATGGTGCCGCTGATCTCCACAGGTTTGTATTCTAAGCCTGATTCTGTCAGTGAAGCTTCCCCTTCGCTTTCATCTGACATACTCAGAATCATGTAGGCATCTTCACTAGTGTACCTTTCGTTGAATATTTTGGCTACTGAATTTATAGGTACCTAGTGCGACTGACGGGAAAAAGAGCACCTGTCTGTCAGGGACTGCTTCAACCACTACAAAAAAATTACCTGTTAGTGCTAGCAGAGATCAGGTCTGATCTTGCTAACGCAGCAGTTTTGTGTGTAATGTATCAAGTGACAGTGATTTACTGTCACTACACTTGAGGGGGGCGGGGGGGGGGCACAGGGGATAAACACAGGTGCTGGCAATTGTGGGGAATGATCCTGCTAATGCTGCATTTTTGGGGACACTATACTATTGTGGACACTAGCTCTGATTGTTCAGACACAAAACTAGCAGTGAAGAATTATAGTGTGCATGTGAGCATGTTCCTGGCAATCAAAAGGTTAAATGTTATGGTAATGTAGTGGCGGGCAATCTGACACTAACTGGGAGGAACGCTAACTGACGCTAACACTATCTGAAGTTGCCTGTGACACTAAAAAAAAGTTCGGTACACTGTAATAATTACAACTGTGACAGGGCAGTGAAGGGGTTAACAGGGGGGGTGATCAGGGGGTTAAATAGTGCCTAACTATGTGTTTTAGGTGTCAGTGTGCTGCTTGTACTCACATAGATCTGTTTTTTCTCTCACTAGAACGCAATGTGCTCCAGGGAGAGAAGATTGCATCATTTCCTGTGACTGTGTTCTGTAAACACAGGCACAGGATGATCTCTGATTCGGTACAACCGATCAGCAGGTCTGGTGAGTGATCGGTGCTGTACCAAATCACAGCGCGTGCGCGTCCATGACCCGGGAAAACGGCGGGAGTGAGGATCACAATTATATACGTGATTTTGCGCAGGGAGTCCGCCCTGTCGCAGTAAAACTGCAATAGGGGAGACGTCAAGTGGTTAACCTCCCTGGCGGCATTCCCGAGTGTAGCTCGGGGTAAAGTTTCAGTACCAAAAGCGGTAACCCCGAGCTACACTCGGGCTTACCATATGGTGTTGCTCAGGGATTCCCTGCAACGCTTACCTTGTCCTTCGCTCCCGCGATGTGTCCCCTGCAGCGTCCCCGGCCATCTCCTCCGGCCGATGCCAGCATCTGGCTTCCGTGTTGCGGTCCCTGTGACGTCGGGACGTACGGGTGCTGGAACCGGCGGCAAATTTGAAAGTTTTAAAAAATGTCATTTTTTTAAAAACGATTATTACATAGCAAAACATTGCTGTTTCAAAGCATTTCACATACATTTTGTCCCTACTGCTTTGTCCTGTGCCCTGCCTGCATTTTGACTGTTCTTTCTGCCTGGAAACTGGGAAAAGTCCATGGTGTCCAAAAAGCGTCCCTTTAGGTCAAAATCGGTTTTAGACCAGCTAGAGAACAGCGATAGTAAATTAGAACCACTTGTAGAATTGAGTGATAATGATTCGTGGGGAAATTCGTCATCGGACACTGTAAACGATTCTGCAACTTTGCTCAGCGATGTGCGAACTTGGCGCTATATTTCAAATTTCAGTGTTTTTGGTTTGATTATATTATTGAATTAAATTTATTATTATTATATTATTATTTTGTATGATTATTTATTAAATTATCATTTATGATTTCGTGTTTCAAGTTTTATCATACCTGGAATGTTTACTAGACTCTTGTTCGGACAGATTTCAGTGAGTTATTCCTAAAAATGACAGGCCTACAATAAAAAAAACTACATATTTCCATGCAAAATAATGGTACCTCTTTCAGCACCAAAAATCTGAAATAATCATACTGCCAGGGAGGTTAATTTGGAGTTCTACCAGCCCTAATGCCAGCCTTCCAGCATTAAGGGCAGCCTCAGCCCACCCTTGGGGGCACTAGTGAGCACTATCTCCAGGTCCTCACTTTAGCACAGTAGGCCCCATCTACATGGGCACTGTTGTTGAACATGGAAAACATCAACTTCTGTTCAACCACAGTGCTTATACATGCATAACTTTATTAAGTAGATCGACTTCTTTTCAACCGCCCTGTTGTAAAATTTCCATTTGATCAGGACTACAGGCTACAGCTTGCATCTCTGATTAATGTATTCTGACAGCTTGGAAGTCTCCCCACTGTTAGAATACAATGAATAAACAAGAATAAAGGGGAAATATTCCAATGAAAATGGTTGTTCCAATTACAAGACGGGAACCCACCCCACACACACACTCCCTTGGAGAGATTTCCTCTTATTTCTTAAAGTGTCCCTTGGACACCGAGTCAGGACAAGGGGTGGGCAGGAGGGTCAGCTGCCCTGGGCACTGTGGTGTCATATAAGTTTGGGGGGGGGCACCACGAGGAGATTGGGGGCAGGGGATTTGTGCTGGGAGGGCAAATTTGGGGGACGTCAGGGGGTAAGTATTGTTCTAGGAAGGGAAATAGGGAAATTTGGGGGGATATGCTAGGAGTGATGATTTGGGGGAGGTGGTTTGTTATAGAAAAGGTAATATGGTAGTGAGGGGGAGTGGATTTATGCTAGGAGGGAAATGTTTTTTGGGGAGCGGGGATTTGTGCTAGGAAGGGGATTAGGGGATGGGAATTTGTGGTGGAAGGGGGTTTTGGAGTGAAGGAGGATTTGTGTTCAGAGGGAAAATTTGAAGGGTAGTGTATTTGTGCTTTTGGGGGGGGGGATTTGAGATGGGGGCTTATAGGGATAGAGAGGATTTGAGCTATAGGGGATGGTGGTGGTGGGGAAAGATTTGTACTGGGAGGGGGGATTTCAGCAGGGAGGTGGATTTGTACTGGGAGAATGGGGTTAGCATGCAGATTAGGGCTTGATTTCTTTTGTGGTGGGAAAAGATGTTTGCTGACACATAATGCTCATACATCTGGGGGGGCGCAATTTCGCATGTTCGTCCTAGGCTCTAGTTGACCTTGCCTCGGCACTGCTTGGACATTAAGTGAAGGTAAATCTTCACAAAGGAACATAGATGGCAAAAAACTGACAGGGCTTATAATCAATGCTAAAAATGTTTTGGTGTTAGATATACTGTACTTTAAATAACAAACACCTGTTCAGGGGCGGACTGACAACTCATGGGGCCCCCGGGCAATAGGGGATCATGGTGCCCCTGTGTCCTTGCCCAAACTCAAAAAAGCCTATGAAAAAGGTACCAGGGGCATCTCATGGGGCCTCCTACTGACCCCGGGCCCTCGGGCAGTGCCGAGTTTCCAAATGGTCAGTCCGCCCCTACACCTGTTTCTTTTAGACCCAATTCACACAGGTGTAAAATGATGTGCTTGATATGTATTCCCATTACTGTGTCTTTCAAGCATTCTTTGGACTGTTGGGCCATACTCTCAGCAAGGGGCGGACTGACCATTTGGAAACTCGGGCACTGCCCGAGGGCCCGGGGTCAGTAGGGGGCCCCATGAGATGCCCCTGGTACCTTTTGCATAGGCTTTTTTGAGTTTGGGCAAGGACACAGGGGCCCTATGAGTTGTCAGTTCGCCCCTGCTCTCAGCCATACATTCCCTTTAGTTTTGCTGTGCACTGATAAAAATAATAGTACCTGCAGTAGCATATAGGTTTTTTGGCTGCGGCCCTTGTTGTTTTTATTGGGACCACCAAGAGCCCTTTAACTTGGAAGACTGAATGCGGAGCCAGTATTAATGTCTGCAAAAAGGCAAGTAATATACATTCCTTCTGATATTAATATTTAAAAGAATTGTCAGCTCAATGTGGAATCCTATATATTTCACTATAACCATTGGTACTGTAGTTCATCTGCACAGCAGTTTTCTAGGTGTCCAAATAACAGTGCTCAATGTTCTGCACTCGCCACAACTTGATAAATGTTTTGTGTGATTAGTCAGAAATGATTTATATAAAGTGTTACTGTAGGAATTTGTATAATGAATTCACTGTGGCTAATAGGCTTTAAAATCTTGATCAGATTATTAACAAAAAAGCTCATTTTTCAAATGATTAGCTTGTGTAACGGTAGTACAGTTCCACATTTCCTTGTTCTTTCTGTCATGTCCTTAGTTGTTTTAGGTGTGCTTGATGTCCTGGTGAGCTCTTAAATGTACTCTTATCGTAATTCACAGAGCTAGTATGGTTGCAGAGAAACAATAGCGGTCTGTAATAGTAAATCTGGATTTTTAGAAACAGGCTATACTTTTTTCCTGGATATTAAATACACACTTTTTTTCTAAGATTGCAAATGTGTTATGGTTTTTAATTAGTTCTTAGGTTTTAGTCCCCAGTCACATAAAGCCCGACTTTGAAATCATGTGACTTACGGTGAAGTCACATGATTTCAAGGTCAGGTGAGATGCAGATTTCAGGTGCGATTTGGAAGACATCTGACACAAATGTCTATGCAAATCGCTCCAAAAGTAGTATGTGTACTACTTTAGTAATTGGTGCGGCTCCGACTAAGTTAGACCGCTCTAATTGCGGACAATAGGGTGCAACTTGGCATACGATTTGCAAGTCATATGGCATGCAAATCGCATGCCAAGTCGCACCCGAAGTGACCGGGGTGTAAAGTGTTATTAAATCCTAACATATTATTAGGAATTCTAGCAGCTGACCTAGGTACCTAGGCTACATTCACACTAGTGCGGACACGCATTTCTTCCCACAGCTGCAACCACCCGCACGCAAAACACAGGACCCAATCTTAATCTTAATGGCATGCTGCCCGCACTGGAAACCGTGCAGTGATTTCTGGAAAGGTTTAGGGACCTTTTCCCTTCATTTGTGAGGCACAGCAGCCCTGCGTTTTGTGAGGCACAGCAACCTATTCAAATGTTCTGGTCCACAAAACAGCTCTATGGTGAACCAAGCCTCAAAGCAAAATTTCACTGTATCTGAGCACCACAAACCAAAAATGCTGTTTCATTCATTTTTAATTTTCAGAGGAAACTCCTTCATCCATCTAGGTCTACATGCTTCATTTTGCTGAGAAATCACTATTTCTGTCTGTGGCCATCTTGAGTAAGGACAGATGATTCATGTAGCAATTACTTCCTGGAATCCATCTGGCCTTAGTTCAGCCATGCAGACAGGAGGGTGTGTTTAGATGAAGAAACCTCCCCTCCTGAAGACTCCTGGGATGTATGGCATCATTTGTTTAGGTATGGAAACTAAATGAAGAAATGTAAAAAAAAAGTTTAAAACAAGTAAATATGATATACATTCCTATGTATGTACTAATGTTAGCAGCATAAGGATTAAAAATAGTCATTGTTGATTGAGAGGGTGAAGCTCTGCTTTAAATTGTTTGCTCCTTTGTCTTCTTTAGAAGTTTTGCTTTCTTCCTAATTCAGCAATATCGAAAATCTCTGCCCAAAGTCTCCTTTTCCCAGGTGCCTCCTTTTTTTTGTAGGTTCCTTTGCAGTCACCTTTGTGTGTGCTACTGTAAGAGAGATCACAAGTTTTGTTAGCAGGTTGTCTGCCATGCATGGACAGTTAAGGAAGACTACATTGGGTGCACACACACGGTGGCAATTGGAATTGTGGAACATGGAAACCCAAGTAGGTGGATTGGGGAACTTGATGACATTTGGGGAAAAAGAGTACAGTGAGCTATGAAACCATTTGAATTGTGTCTCTTGCATTTTACGGAAGAAAACATTTAGAGTCCTCTGCTAAGCAGGTCCAGTCACATTTAAGGTGTCACATTGAAGATTGCCCACTTTTACCTATTCTCTACTGGTTCAATTAAATCATCTTTGATGCCCTATCTGAGGTCCAGCTGTAGTCCGTACCTGTCAAGATTGCAGGTATCTTATGTTTATATAGATTAATACTCTACGAAAAAAAAATGTTTTCTGGCTAGGTACAGCATTTTAAGACATCCAATTACAACAGTAGCAGAGTTATATACTAAAGGATACCGTAGAACAGTAATACATGTTTGAAATAGTCCAGTGAGGTTTGGTGGCCTAGACTATGAGGTGGAAGGTGAAACTACCTGGAACTCACCCTCCTCAATGCCATCCCAGTTCACCACTTATACCTCTTAAACTCACTTAAAGACTATATCACTGTAGAGTTAGTAGGTTGTAGTCCGTACGCCCCATTTAGGAACAAATAGGTCATTTTTAAGAAACACATACAGTACTTTCATTGATTTTAATGCTACTGAGTTTTGTCCAGGTCTGGGCTCTATGAGCCTCCTCACAGTCCCTCAGAAAGTCAGATTTTTCCCTTCAAAGGTTAGAGCCAACCACACTACACTTTTCATCCAGCCTAGAAATTACAATATTGTAAACTGTAATGCCAAGGGACACTAGCATACCTGTCAGAAAAAGAAGCCTACTGAAACAAATTTTTTAGATTTGGGTGAAGTGTAATACCCACTTGCTGACCGCTTAACTGGGAAAATATGTCATTACTTTGACTTTCAATATTGGGGTTATGGCTGCAGCTAGATACTATAACTCCAGTATTATTTCTTCCCTCAGGCACTGGACTTTCTGTTAAAAGTGATCCGATTGGCAGATTCACTGCTGAATCACTTTTAGAAGCGGTGGGAGATTTGCCCCATCCTGCAGCTTTCCAGTGGTTCTCGGGCTTACCTGGATGATCGGTATCTCCAGGAACTGATCCAGAGCGGGAAGCAGCTAAACAAAGAGATGAATGAAGGAAAGATGACCTTCACTCATCTTTATGGCCTAGGAGGACTGAAGTGACGTCATGATGTCACTTCTGGTTCCGGCACCATGTCAACAATGCCATTTTTTTTTAAAGCCAAAGAACAAAAAAAGTTTTTGATCTTCTGCTTTTAAAGGTAGAGGAGAGGTTGGGGTCTTAAAGACCCCAGATTTCTCCATAAAGAGGACCTGTCATGCTGTATTGTTATCGCAGTGGATGTTTACATTACATATTTACATAAAAGCAATTAAAAAAATTAAAGGGGCAGTGTAAAACTAAAAAAGGTAATAAAATAATTATTCAAAAATATTTTTTAAAGCTCCCCCGTTCTCCCAGTGTTCGTGCAGAGTGGTAAACACAAACTTAGTTCATACCCACATATGTAAACAGTGTTTGCACCACACATGTGAATAGCCATGGACGTCAGAGCGAGAGCTATAATTCTAGCACTAGACAGCCTCTGTAACTCTGAACTGGTAACCTGTAGATATTTTTAAAGTGTTGCAATGGAGATTTTTTAAGTACCATACTTTGGCGCCATGAGTGTGTACAATTTAAATCATGACATAGGTATCTATAGATACGTAGAAAGGTATCTATTTACTTGGCGTAACATCATATTTCATATTTTACAAAAAACTTACCTTTACTGCAGAACAGGTTTTATTTCCTTTATGTTAAAGATTTAAAGCCAATCTGTTCTTTTCTTTGCCCACACTGCCTCTCCAATGTACAGTTAGAACAATTTTTACATTGAATGACAGGAAATTCAGTGGTTAAAGCAGGGAAATGGTCCTATCCACAAGGTCTTTGAAACAGGACAGATAGGTTACAATCATGTGAGACCTATGTGCAGACATTGCTTAGTGCCAATGAATCTGTCAAGGGAACTGGGAATCTATCACATTTAAAGCATTTGTAAGTATCTTTAAATGATACCTCTAATTTATTCTAAGAAGGATGGATATCTCAGTGTCTGCTACTCCCTCCACTGGCTTCCCCTCACCCAACAAATTTAATTCAAAATACGAACAACAACTTTCAAAGCCATCCACAACTCGGCCCCCAGCTACATCACTTACCTATTCTCAAAATACCAACCTAATTGTTCTCTTTGTTTCTCCCAAGACCTCCTGTTCTTTAGCTCCCTTGTCACTTCCTCCCATGCTGGCCTCCAGGACTTCTCCCAAGCCTCTCACATGCTCTGGAACTCCCTACCCCACTCTGTCCAACTTTCTCCTTCTCTGTCTACTTTTAGATGACCCCTGGAAACCTTTCTTCTCAGGGAGGCTTCCTCCTGCCCCTACATACCAAATGTACTTTTATTTTCTCTATCAGCTCATCCCTCACAGTTATTACCTTTTTGTATCCCTTGACCCTCTTAGATTGTAAGCTCTAATGACCAGGGCCCTCTGATTCCTACTGTGCTAAATTGTATTGTAATTGTACTGTCTGCCCTTATGTTATGAACTGTTGGCATTATATACATTTTGTATAATAATAATAATATCTGATTGATTTACAAGGACTGTACCTATTACAATAAGACTGGTCCACTTAGAAAGGGACACCCTGTATAGAGAGTTTATTAGGAGAAACAGCAAATTAATATTGCACTTCATAAAAAGTGTGTTGCCAGCTAAACATTAGTGTGAAATCTATCTACACACTAAAATCTGTGTGCAGCAAAATCATTTAATTTCTCTGTGTGCCATGTCAATGCTGTATAGTATAATATAATATACTATATTTTTTTTTCTCCATGTTCAGCTCACCTCTTACCTTTTATCGGCATCCTAAAACATAGCATTTTATTTGCAGCATTGATATACACCCAGAGCCAGCACTACAACTAGGCAGCTGCCTAGGGCACACTGCTGCCTAGGGTGCAGCCATGGCCGCTGGTCCCCCTACTCTCCACAGTGGCCGGATCTAGGGGGATGCTGGGGTGGGCTACACTCCCCCCCCTCACAAATTTCAGTCAAGCACCCCCAAGGCCAGTCTTTCCATGAACGTTGTGCTTGGTTGCACTCACAGCTGGGACAAAGGGAGAATAGCCTAGATCAGTGCACCCTGCAAAGGAGAACTGACAGGAGAGAGGTGGGATATGCGGGCTGTGCTCTGCTCTCGTCAGTGGAGCGATCCTCCATAAAGCAGAAGACACAGGATCACTCTCACATCAGAATGTTCAGAGTTTGATTCATTCCCTGGCTCCCTGCTGCCGAGAGGTGAGCGGTCATTGGAGGAGATAATCAAACTGTGTACAGCCCAATCCAAGAGCAATCCTGTGTCATCTGCTTTATGGAGGATCACTCCACTGACAGGAGTGCACAACCCGTAGCTCTACATTGTCCCCCCCTCTAAGTTTAGGGGGGTGGGGGTGGAGAGCTTACAGGCCCAGGGAACTGTACACAATGTGCAGGTATGGGGGATGGGGGCTATTTATGCTAGGAAGGGCAATGGGAATGAGGGGATATATGCTAGGAGTAGAATTGTGGTTTTTTGGGGGGGTTTGGACAAAAAGGGGGGGCATTTGGGTAAAATGGGAGGATTTTATGCTGGGAAAGATAAATTGAAAGGGGGCATTGGGGGAGTTTGTACTAAGAGGTGGGATTGGGGGGGAATTTGTGCTAGGAGAGGGGATTGGAGGGGGGTTGTGCTAGGGTGCTAGGAGGGAGGATAGGGGGGAGAGATTTGTGCTAGGAGAGGGGAATTTGTGCTAGGAAAGGGGATTGGGGGGCATTTTGCTAGGAGAGGGGGATTGGGGGGAGAGAATTTGTGTTAGGAGAGGACATTGGACGGGGGAAGGATGAAGGATCTGTGCAGAGAAGGGTAATTTGGAGGAGGTTGTGCTAGAAGGAGGCATTTAGAGGGATTTGTGCTAGGAGGTGGGAATGGTGGGATTTATGCTAGGAGGGGGGATTTGGGGGAGAGGATTTGTGCTTGGGTGGAAAATTTGAGGGAAGAGGAGGGGTGAAGTAGAACTACAGGTGAAGTTTTACTTTTTATTTTTTTTTGGGGGGGGGGGGGACTGCAAGTAGCTGGTCTTGCCTAGGGTGCAAAATTCTAGCACCGGCCCCGTAGCTACATTGTGTCCTGTTGATGATTTCAGTCATTTTTCTTTTATTGAACTGTATTTTCTTTTTATGTGCCTGTTAGGAAGGCCATACATTACCCAATTAAACCGTGGTTGAAGGAAATAAAATTGCTCGATTCCCCCATCAACACATTCAGTGTTGATGAGGGAATCCCACCTGCTGCTGTTTTCTGACAGGTTTCCCACCTGTCAGAAAACAATGATCACTGCTCGTGGCTATAGCTGACGGCAGTGATTGAAGGAAAAAAAAATGATAGCCTGAAGTCAGTACAACCAACCTGCTCATACATGGATTGAAATTCAGCTGGTTCCTGCTACACCAGTCGAATTTCGATCCGTCTATGGCCAGCTTAAATCTCTACAAGGAGAGAACTGGAATGCAAATAGTAAAACTGGTTTGAATACAAAGACTACTCAGTTTCAGTGGTTAGTAAAGATGGTCAAACAAAGGCCAGGTATCAGCAGAGGAAGAAGATCATTAACTGGGTAACAATCACAAGCTATTCAATCTTAGCAAATACTTCATGTGAAAGGCCGAGAGCAAACCCCACTGCCCTCAATATGCACACAATCTGAGATACTGCTATACATATACACACACTGGCATACATACCGATATCTGCACAAACACAGCCTCAAACAGAAACCCCTCAATTGTATCTACACATGCATCCTGCAATGCAAATACATGAACAAGTACTGATTTTTCCTTTACACACTGAAAATGAAATACATGACAAATATGCCCTCAAGAGTTGGTTCTGGCCAGCTCAGTGGATTGCTTTAAAAAAGGCCTGGATTCTTTCCTAGATACACAGAATATAACTGAATACTAACATTTATAGGTAAAGTTGATCCAGGGAATATCTGATTGCCTCTCGGGGGATCAGGAAGGAATTTTTTCCATGCAGGAGCAAATTGGACCATGCTTTGCTGGGTTTTTTTTGCCTTCTTCTGGATCAACTGTGGTTGAACTGGATGGACTTTTGTCTTTTTTTTAGACTAACTATGTAACTATGTGGACAGAATACACACCCTTCATGAGTTCTAGGTATAAATACAATGTGAAGCTTAGCTAGAGGCCATACACCTGTCCACTGGCAGTCTTCCTGATTAAAGTAAAATAAAAATATGTTTAAAAAATGTATGAGCAAATTAAAATAGAGCTAAAGCCAAAACGTTTTTTTCCATTTTGGATAGAGCAAGGGAGTAAGGGAGGGTTATAACCTATCATTTTTATTTTATTTTTTTTGTGGATTTTTTGCCATCTGTGTCCCCTTCACTTCCTTTCCCATTTCCAAAACAGGAAGTAAAAGGAAATCCCAAACATCACCATGGTCACCTAGTGTTCTTATTGGAAGATTTCCCCTCTATTCCTGTTCTGGGGACAACCAAAAATGTGGGATCTTCTTTCACTTGCCAGTTTGGTGATATTGGTAAAAATGACAAACAGAGAGGGCAAATTTCCCTAAAGGGAGCACATACAACATTAAAAACCTGTCAGACATTCTATTAATTCCAGGTTTTTTTATTGGGTAAAATTTTCTAGTGGTGTTTCTGTGTCATTTTGAAGATTTACTATTATATCCCATTCCAGTGATGGTGGTCACCAACTGTGAGGGTAGCTGTCCATCAAGGAAACAGACAACAATAAAACATTGTTTAGTAGAGTTTGAAATAATATGCATCATGCATAGTGTATGGCCAGCTTTATAGCCTGTGCACCCCCTCTCTCCCTCGAAGTCTCTTTAGCCTTCTTAGTACTCATCTATGTTGTAGTGATGAGGAGAGTGGTAGGGTTTAAGTAGTTTAGGAAAAGGCAACTGGGCAGGGCTGACACCACTCAGTCCACAAAGATGCTGTGTGTTTTCAGCCCACAACAGGACTCACCAGCTGCAGACTCTGGGCGTGTTAGACACGCCAATAAAAATATCATCATTGTACACAGGGAGTGTGTAACACATCCAGTTCTTCTGCCCTGTTGCCAGGACCTCCTATTTCCCAGTACTCCACAATTCAGCTCTGATTAATCAAAGCAGCATTGCAGACTTCACAGAGAAAGAAAAGCAACATCAACAATACAGAACCATACAAAGAAACAATGTTTCATTTTGTATCTTTCTGTTTATTCATCTACAGATCAAAGGAATGAACTTCCATCTGCATATGAAATCAGTTAACCACTTGCTTACTGGGCACTTACACCCTCTTCCTGCCCAGGCCAATTTTCAGCTTTCAACGCTGTTTCGCTTTGAATGACAATTGCGCGGTCGTGCAACACTGTACCCATATGAAAATTGTATAATTTTTTTCACACAAATAGAGCTTTCTTTTGGTGTTATTTAATTGCAGCTGGGTGTTTTATTTTTTGCGCTATAAACAAAAAAAGAGAAAAAAAAATTCGGAAAAAAAGTTTGTATTATAAAATTTTGCAAACAGGTATTTTTTTTTCCTTTACTGATGTGCGTTAATGAGGCTGCACTGATAGGCAGCACTGATGGTCACTGATAGGCAGCACTGATGGGCACTGATAGGCGGCACTGATGGGCACTGATAGGCGGCACTGATGAGGTGGTACGGATAGGCAGCACTGATGGGCACTGATAGGTGGTACTGATGAGCTGGCACTGATGATGCGGCACTAGTGATGCTGCACTCATATACAAGAATGATGAGCACTGGTAGGCAGCACTGATGGGCAGCACTGATGGGTGGTACTGACAGATGGCACTGACTGGCAGAACTGCTGGGCACTAATTGGCGGCACTGCTGGGCAGCACTGATGGGGGGCACTGGTGGGTGGCACTACTAGGCACTGCTGGGCACAGGTGGGTGGCACTGCTGGGCACAGGTGGGTGGCACTACTAGGCACTGCTGGGCACAGGTGGGTGGCACTTCTGGGCACAGGTGGGTGGCACTACTAGGCACTGCTGGGCACAGGTGGGTGGCACTTCTGGGCACAGGTGGGTGGCACTACTAGGCACTGCTGGGCACAGGTGGGTGTCACTGCTGGGCACTGGTGGGTGGAACTGCTGGGCACTGATCATCAGTGCCGTGATGATCGGTGCCCATTCATCCTCTGACAATTGCCGTTTATCAGCAGTACTTTCTTCACGCTGTGACAGCATTAGAAAAGTGCAGCCAATACTCAGCAACTGCATTTACTGGTGATCTACTGTGTCATTGGACCACTGTGGTTGGCCTTTTACTACATCACGTAATCAGCTGTGTCTGTAAAACACAGCGATCATGGAGATCGCCGGATGTGCTCCCCCGGTGATGTGCAGGACGGTGCGTTCTGAGAGGATGTCATACGACACCCTCCCAGAACTGGACAACCGTGCTGTAGCCGCCATCCGGCTATAGCGCAGTTGGCAAGTGGTTAAAGCAACCTGACAAGAAAAAAAAATATTTTTTTTCATTAAATATTCCTCTGGTAAGTCCCTTATTAACCATTAGTTTTTACTCTAATCAGCCCTAATTAACTCCTTATTCTTCTTCTCCATTCAATAATTATTTTCCCAATTTTTTTTTGTTAATTTCTATTTTATTAACAAATAATATTAAATTTTTTTCTGTTTTTCTTTGTTTTGTTCATTACTATTTTTACACCTTTAACATATATTTGCAAATTTCACTTTTAAAATAATTGAAAAAAACAAAACACTTTACTTGATTTGTAACTAACTTTGCAATGCTTTGTACCAGAATCATAATTTTAGTGAAATTTTAAACAGGACAAATTACAAAATAATGTGCACTTTTTATGTGCAGTAATGCTATTATTTTTAAACTAACACTGCTAAGAAAAAGAAGTGTGTTTTGTTACGTTTAATTGTTTAAGGACTGCAAGAAAAAAAAAATTGTTGCAAGAAAATAATCATAAAAATAAAGCCTCGTTTCTCCTTTAAAAAAATATATGTATTCCATTTTTATCTTAAGTGATGATAAAGTTAACACCAAATAAACAGGCCCATAGCAGAAATGTAAAAATTGCTTTGGTCCATAGGAGGTGAACAGGTGTGAGAGGCAAAGTGGTTAAATGCTGTGTGTTTTCAGGTAGAACAACTGGCATTTTTCTGTACTTGCAGGATCTTTAATCAGATAAAACACAAGGGAATTATGCATGTATTGAAGAAATGTACTGGATGTGTATTTTTTTATTTTGCCCTGACATATGCTTTAATAAAATAAATGAAACATACCCCCTTTCCATTAATCCACAGTTCCCAAAAAATACATTGGATGCTGTGGATATTTTTGCTTATTGCACTGGCAAGTACTCACATAAGCATTGCATAATATCATTGAGACATCATCAACTGCTTTCCTGTTAGTAATAATCCCAGCTTGATCTTATCTTAATGTTATGCAAATGATTTACATAAACAGTTTCTGTTTTACAACATGCATTGAGATGTAGTGTAATGGGAAAAGAAGCCCTCCTAAATTCAAAGGTGAATTTTACTATTGGAATGAATCAGCCATGTGAAGATTGCTTATGTGGTATCCTAGGGCTCCATGCACACTGGCTTAAAAATCATTGCATCTATAGGAATTTTGTGTTTTGTCTATAGAAGCAGCTCAGTGTTATCCTATGTGTCCATGCAAATTAGGACAAGTAGAGGCAGGAAAAAAACCCTTCTGGTTTGTGTTTTTGATTGGAGCATTCTGGCAGAAGAAACGCTAAACTCTCCTAAACTGTGCAAAAAACGCTCTATAACAGAGTTTTTTTCTGCCAGAGGAACTGGCAATTATCTCTAAGACCAGTGTGCATGGAGCATAATAGTCAGAAGGTATTGTCTATTTTATTTTGGAGAAATATTCAGGACTGAGATATTTATATAAAAACTGAAAAATCTTTGAAATTTAAATATTTGGATTCAAACATGCTATGACATTAAATCTCAAACTCTATGCTGCGGGCGAGTGATGTCATCGTGGCTCGGCCAATTAGGCAGCCAGAGCCCTTGAACCCGGAAGGCAGACTGGTTGAAGATGGGAGCCCTCTCAGCAGTGACATCGTGCCGCTGAAGGGCTTTGTTCTAAGGTACATCTTTCATAATGTGCTAGTAAGCAATGCATACTAGGAGATTATGACATTATTATGCGGAGGATTTTTTTTGGCAGTTTACGACAGCTCTAAAGGGAAAAAAAATCATTATCTGTTTATAAATTGTTTCCATACATATTTTTTAGCTCTACCCCTGTACGAGCCACTTGGTTGATTGGATTCTCTATTCTTCTGCCTCGACTGAGAATAACCTCAGCCCCGTTGACACACCAGGTTAAGCAAAAAGATAATTCACTGCTATTGGGAGCACAACTATACTGTAGATACCCTGCACACAATTAAGTTTCAACAACCAAAAGCAGATATCAGACTGGTTAGTGGTAAATGAACCCAATATATTGTCACAGGTTGCAGTAAACAGCAGAATGCACATAAATTAATAAAGGATTAGGTCAATCACAGTTCACTAGATATTATGTTCCCTAAACTATAACACCATAGACTGGAGTTCTATGCAGCTAAATTAAAGTTAATTTGGCAATCCAAAAAATCTGAAATAAGTTATAAAACAGTAACAGTAATGCCAATCAATACTGTGATAACATTATACTACTGCAAGAACAGTAGGCTATATCCACTATAAATGTGAGTGATGAAATTTAAGACTCCCTAACCGTCTGTCCAGATTGCAGAGGTGAAAATGATCCTGACCACCCTCATGATCAATGAAAAAATGTCAAGCGTGCTGAATGATTCTCATTCTCAGTTCCTGAAAGTTTGGAACCCCTGGTGGTCTTACGCTCACCCTTCACTTCTTGGATATAGTCTAGGTTTGCACTAACCTGGGAGGGGGGCCCCCACGCTCAGACCATCTTGACACGCTGTCTTTCAGTTTGATCTTTTTTTTTCCCATTTTCAATCCTTTTTCAGGCTTTTTCCCTCTTTGTCTCTAACTGAAGTTTTCTTCCTCCCTCTTTTGTGTACTTTGTACTCCATGATGTCATAGCCTCCACCGTGACCCCGTTCACATGTGCTTTTGTTCAAGCTCATCCCGCTCTAATTGGGGCATGTTTTCCTCTTTTTTTAATTTTCATTGCATATCAGTTATCCAGTTGCTGATGGTACTGACTGTTGCTTTTTTTGCAAATTGGTCCCCTGTGAGGTACCTATTCTCCTTGTGACTTATTGTACTCTATTGCCTCTTTAATCCTGAAAATGTAAAAACCTAATAAAAATCATTGTACAAGAAATTTAAGACTCCCTAAAAAGGTACTGCTTACTTTGGACAATAGGCAGCTATTCTCATGAAGCAGTTATCTGAGTGAGCATTCTTTAGCCCTAGTTCTTCAGCCAGCCTATATTGGGGCCCAGTCTTTACAGTGGTGCACATGACTACAATCCCAGTAAAGTCTGCATGCAGTAAATAATGCTGCTACCTAGATGGCTAGTTCATATGTTCTCAGTCTCTGCTAATAGCAACAGGTTAATGGCAGTAATGTCCTCTCATCAGTCCTAGTAATACAGCAACTGGGGTTCTGGCAGGGCCAAAACTGGGGGGGGGGGGCAAGGAGCCCAGTACCACATTGAGGGGGGGCGCCACTGCTGACAGTAGTGACAGAGATCTCACTACTCCTGGCAGCCCAGCAATAGGAGCAAGGAGAGAGCTGGAGGTAGTGCAGGATGTATTCTCCCTCCCCCTTCTCCTTCCTGCAATGCAATGCTCCTGCTGCCTGCGGCACTTATCAGTTCCATGAGGGAGCTGCTGAACGGGTAAGTGTGAGTGACGGAGGATCCTGCCTCGGTGTGCGCTGTGCATCCTTCCTGGGAAAGTCTGTGCGTGCATGAGGAAGGAGCAAGCCAGGTAAGCTGTTTCCTGGGCGGGTACAGTTTGTCTTCTTCTTGGATCAGGAGTAGTAGAGGGGAGACTGGCTGATCCTTCTCTGAGCTCTCACTACACAGAACCAATCTTTCAGATGCAGGTGACAGTGAGAACAGCTGTAGCTAAAAGATCTCTTCTGTGTTCTTACTACCACACTGCTCTATAACCCTGCACATCTCCCCCCCTCCAGTCCTTGGTTACTAAGACCGCTGGTGACCTAACAACCAATTACATCACTGTTTGCTCCACCCCCCAACTCCTGGAGTAGGAAAAATTTCCCCAAACATGCTTGCTCTGCTTTGCAGCTCGTTCTGTCTGCTACAGCCATGCTGGTTAAGGTAGGGGGCACATTGATATACAGGGGGAGGGGGCACACTAATGTACGGAGGGGCACACTAATGTACGGAGGGACACATTGATGTAAGGGAGGGTGCAAGGAAGGCACTATTGGAAGGGGGCATTGATGTAAGGGGGACCACTGATGTCAGATGGGGAATTGATATATGAGGGGTCACTGATATAAAGAGGGGAACTAATGTAAGGGAGGCTCTGAAGTGGGGGGCACTAATGTAAGGGGGCTCTGACGTAAGAGGGGATTCTGAAGTAAGGGGGGGGACTGATGTAAGGAAGAACTCCGATGTAAAGGGGGGATTAATGTAAGGGGGACACCGCTGATTTTAAGGGGGGGGACTGATGTAAGGAAGGACTCTGATGTAAAAGTGAATATTGATATAAAGGGGGAACTTAAGTAAGGAGGGGGACTCTAAAGTAAGGGGCACACTGATGTAAAGGGGGGTACAGATGTAAGGAAGGACTCCGATGTAAAGGGGGGATTAATGTAAGGGGGACACCACTGATTTTAAGGGGGAGGGGACTGATGTAAGGAAGGACTCTGATGTAAAAGTGAATACTGATATAAAATGGGGAACTGAAGTAAGGAGGGGGACACTGAAGTAAGGGGCACACTTATGTAAAGGGAGTTACTGATGTAAGGAAGGACTCTGATGTAAGATGGCACACTGCTGTAAGGGGGGATTCTGATGTAATGTAGGCACTGATGTAAGGGTGACTCTAATGTAAGGGGTCACTGATGTAAGGGGGAATTAATGTAAGAAGCAACATTGATATAAAGGGGGAAACTGATCTAAGGAGGGGCTCTGATGTAAGAGGCACACTGATGTAAGGGGGGACTCTAATGTAATGGAGAAACTGATGTAAGGGGGGCTTTGAAGTAAGGGGGGACACTAAAGTAAGGAAAGACATTGATGTAAAGAGGGATACCAATGTAAGCTGGGTCATTGACTTCAGTGGGAGCACTGATGTAAGGCAGGGCTCTGATGAAAAGGATATTCTAATTATGACTCTGATGTTAGGGGGATTCTAAAGTAATGGGGTACTCTAAAGGAAGGGGGACACTGATGTAAGGGGGACACTGATGTAAGGCGGGAATTGATGCAAGAGGGGATACTGATGTAATATAATAATATTGTAAAAATAATACAATTGTATTACATGATCCACTGCCCTAGTGACAGCATTGGGGGGGGGGGGGACTGAGTTTTTGCACCAGGTGAAAGTCTAGCTTCATCACTGGGTCCTGCTGTTCAGATGTCAGCTCACTTCTGAATGTGCCTGGAGTGACTCCCAGTCTTGTACCTGGTTGATATGCCCACAGGAGCACTGATGTGCACACCTTGTAAAGAGTCACCAGTAAAGAGGCAATCCCTCAGTATTCAGCCAGTGAAAAATACAGCTCTCTCCTTATACTTAGGTCATATTAGGAATTGTAGTCCAATAGTCTAGTTTCTTTCCCGAACTCCCATGATGCCAACCATCAAGTCTCTTGAGCTCCTTCTGCTTGTCAGCTCCCCCTGGTGGATGGAGGCGAGGTAGTGTTAATTGTGCTGAAGTCCATTGGAAGCACAGAGAGCACTGCAGCACAGTGTCCTAAATCCCGCTCTGTCTCTAGCCAAGCACATGGCTACATTTTATATTGGTATTTGTACATCAAGGAACTTATGCTGCAAGTATACTGTACATATTGTGCCTTGTCGATCCTTATAGCTCATTCTAATATTTCAGAAATCAATATATTTTCTGCAGGCATGAAGTGCCCACAATGCTCTTGTAGCCAGAGATCATGTTACCTATATTTTAGCCATAGACACACAGATTTCTCTTGTTCAGCCTGCAGGCTGAATGACAAATTGTAGAGGTAGGGATGGGCTCATTCTCATTTGGATAACAGTCCAGACCCATTTGAGCTATCCCATCAGGAAAATGTCACTGCGCACCAACAATCATAAGCGGCCGCGGCGTTTCCCACCCTGCACCAGCATGTATGCTCACCCTTTATATGTGTGCCACTACAGAAGGAGGTTTAGTATGGTGACTACATAGCTTGGAATACCTGGGGAGAAAGTCGTCTGCTGAAGAGTGTTTAGAAGAGCTGGGTACATGCCCTGACATTTCAGGGAGTTCTGACAGCTCATCTTGGGAGTACCTGTGCTGCATTTAATAATATGTAAACCTAAAATTAAATTTTCTTGATATGTGCCTGCTGTACCATGTACTTGTATGAAAATGTATCCTGTTCTCGTTGTATTGCTTCCTTTGTGTGAAATCCATGGTGTTCCTGCTAGTTCCTCTGCTTTCCTATTAAAAACTGACCACACTAGGCAGGAGAGCACAGAGTGATCAGTTCTCTAGCAGTGCTGGGAACTCAGCATTCTCTCTTCCAATGATCAGACTTCTGCTGGGATGCCCTTTCCTGGGCCATTCATTGGGAAGATCACATATTTTTCTACTTGGATTCAAATGTACAATTTGTGAAGTCTGGGAAAAAAAATTGCGTGAATCTTGTGTGAAAACAATAAGTAGACCCCAAAATGTGGTTTACTCAATTTTTTTTATCTAATTGTATTTTTAATATTTTACACTCATTTCAGTAAATTCCTATGGCAAAGAGCAAATGAAAAAAAGGTCAGCAACCAATCCGATTGATCTTTTCTGAATCTAACAACTGTGAACTTAAATAGTTTTGATGCCTTATTGTAGTTTTCACATCCTCATTGCTCTAGCATAGCTCTAACCTTAATAACTTATCCAGATCTTGTTACTCCAAGTGTGTGGTTTCTGCCCCATTCTGGTCTGGCTCCAGTGTTAGCATCATCTTCATGCTGATCACTCAGCACCTACACTGGGTAACTGAGGCAGCTGCAGGGGTTCCGCAGAGGAAAGCCCCCTCCCAGAACACAGAGCTGTTGCCCTTTGCATTGAGCCTGCTAATCACGCTGGGATTAGACTCATTAAACCCACCGTTAGCTTCCCTTCTTACCGTGGTAATCCCCTCCGCTCCCCCCAGATAAACGCATTCTTTTAGGGCTTACACAATGTTTACTGGGGGCGACCGCAGAGTCCTCAATGAAAGTGTTGTTTTATATGTTCTTTTCCACTCATATCTGAGAGCACAATAGGGAGGTAGGAAATATACATACGAGACAGCCGAGGAGCTGGCTCATGCAGCGTTGGTTTAAATGTGTCACAAGTTATTCAGTCTATCATGAGCTTGCAAATGACCCTCGGTGACTGCATTTCCTTCAGTTTACTGTGCATTTTCTGCCTTCATTACTTCTTTATCTACAGTGTCTAGCAAGGGGATCTTCCCTAAGCTTTAGTACACTTTTAGATATATAGTATGCTACTAATACAAAAAGGTACCTATACAAATCAAATGCTGGGCACTGACAGTCAGATGTAGCCCAGAAAACAGTGGGCAGGAGACATTCCCAAACACTAGAATCCGGGCTAAATCATAAAATGTGCCTATTTAAGTGGAGAAAACTTGGTTAAAGCGCATATAAATGCAGGAACAAAAATGTAATATATTCCAGCTCACCAGTCCCTAGATGTACTGGCTACATTAGTTTTTATTTTTCATACTTTTTCCCTTTAAGTTCACCTGTGATCCTGCCAATAACACACTTCTATATAGGGTGACAACACGGACTCACTAAAGCATTGTTACCTGGGACAGGACTACAATAATTTCTACCTCTCCTCTTGCTTGGTTAAGATGTTCTGTAGTCCTCATAGATAGATGAGAACACATGTAACTAGCACAGAAAGTTATCGGCTCACAAGAATTCAGGATAAACAGCCATTTGTTTGCTTGCACTTATTGAACAGATATAACAAAATATTTTCAATAGTATATTTAAAAGACCAAAAAAAACCAAATAAGATACAGTAAATTCATTGCTAGGGTTTACAAACACTTTAGAAAAAATCCTTTCCTAAGAGAAACAAGGTAGCTGGTGTTATTCTACACAATTGTGTGACGGAATAAATATGCGGCATCATCAGATTTATGCCCCCCAGTTTTGTGTAGGAAAACATTCACATCTAAGCATTTTCCAGCATTAAAAGCCAGGATATGTAGAACAGCCTTTTATTGTTATAGGTCATGGCTTCCATTACTGTGCTGTATTGCACTGCATACAGTATAAAACTGCCTGCAAAATTTGGGGTGCTGTAATACAAGTTTTCAAGACCACAAAAATAAATGGTAGCATCAAAAAGACACGTACAGTGCCTTTTAAAAGTATTCATACCCCTTGAAATTTTCCACCTTTTGTCAAGTTACAACCAAAAACGTAAATGTATTTTATTGGGATTTTATGTGATAGACCAACACAAAGTGGCACATAATTGTGAAGTGGAAGGAAAATAATAATTGGCTTTCATATTTATTTTACAAATAAATATCTTAAAAGTGTGGCGTGCATTTGTATTCAGCCCCCTTTACTCTGATACCCCTAACTAAAATCTAGTGGAACCAATTGCCTTCACAAGTCACCTAATCAGTAAATAGAGTCCACCTGTGTGTAATTTAATCTCAGTATAAATACAGCTGTTCTGGAAGCCCTCAGAGGTTTGTTAAAGAACATTAGTGAACAAATTGCATCATGAAAGCCAAGGAACACACCTGATAGGTCAGGGATAAAATTGTGGAGAAGTTTAAAGCAGGGTTAGGTTATACAAAAATATCCCAAGCTTTGAACATCTCACGGAGCTCTGTTCAATCCATTATCTGAAAATGGAAAGAGTATGGCACAACTGCAAACCTACCAAGACATGGCTGTCCACCTAAACTGACAGGCTGGGCAAGGAGAGCATTAATCAGAGAAGCAGCCAAGGGGCCAATGGTAACTCTGGAGGAGCTTCAGAGATCCACAGCTCAGGTGGCAGAATCTGTCCACAGGACAACTATTAGTCGTGCACTCCACAAAGCTGGCCTTTATGAAAGAGTGGCAAGAAGAAGTCATTGTTGAAAGAAAGCCATAAGAATTCTCATTTGCAGTTTGTGAGAAGCCATGGGGGGGACACAGCAATCAGGTGCTCTGGTCAGATGAGAAAAAAATTTAACTTTTTGGTCTAAAAGCAAAACACTATGTGTGGCAGAAAACTAACACTGCACATCACCTTAAATATACCATCTCCACCGTGAAACATGGTGGTGGCAGCATCATGTTGTGGGGATGATTTTCTTCATCAGAGACAGGGAAGCTGGTCAGAGTTGATGGGAAGATGGATGGAGCCAAATACAGGGCAATCTTAAAAGAAAACCTGTTAACAGTCTGCAAAAGACTTGTGAGTGGGGCGGAGGTTCACCTTCCAGCAGGGCAACAACCCTAAACATACACCCAGAGCTACAATGGAATGGTTTATATCAAAGCATATTAATGTGTTAGAATGGCCCAGTCAAAGTCCAGACCTAAATCCAACTGAGAATCTGTGGCAAGACTTGAAAATTGCTACTCACAGACGCTCTCCATCCAATCTGACAGAGCTTGAGCTATTTTGCAAAGAAGAATGGGCAAACATTTCACTCTCTAGATGTGCAAAGCTGGTAGACATACCCAAAAAGACTTGCAGCTGTAATTGCAGCCAAAGGTGCTTCTACAAAATATTGACTCGGGGGCTGAATACAAATGCACACCACACTTTTCAGATATTGATTTGTAAAAAATTTTGAAAACCATTTATCATTTTCCTTCCACGTCACAATTATGTGCCACTTTGTGTTGGTATATCACATAAAATCCCAATAAAATACATTTACGTTTTTAGTTGTAACATGCCAAAATGTGGAAAATTTCAAGGGGTACGAATACTTTTGCAAGGCACTGTATGTTTGTCAGTGCATATTTCCATGAGTAAAACTAATTCTAAAAAGTTCCCGCTCACTTCCCATAGTGCATAAAAAAATGCACATAACATATGTCAGTTTATAAATGCACAAATTATACTGCATGTAGTGTGAAAGGGCCCTAAAATAGCCACACACTCTTCAAATTGATTGTACAATCTGTTTTAGATTTATGAACAACTATACAATGTTAGGGCCTACCTGACTGTATACACAGTACATTGAATGGGGTGTTTCAATAGGCACTCACACTACATGGTTTTTGATAAAGTTAGGGAGGTTTGTACAGGCATTTTGAAATACAGTATATATGGGCAGATAAAAATGGAGCTATAGCCCAAACCTTTTTTTGCCGTTCAGATAGAATATGGAATGGTTAATACCATGTCAGGGTTTTTTGTTGCTGTCTGTCCTGCTGGGGAGATTTCTCAAAATGTCCTGTCCCTAAAATACAACAGGAACTCTCTTCAAACCCCATTTAGATGGCCATACACTGCCTTGAATGAATATCCCTCTGTGGCTATTGTATTCTGACAGCTGGTCCCACCGGTTGTCAACAAACCCAAAGCTCAGATTTAGGGTAATATAGAAGATGTGGAAGAATATCAGCCTCTATAACGGTTATAGCTAACGGGTCATTCAGTACACAAGGATGTGAGAACAAGAGTAATAAGGCAGCTAGGGACTTCCTTGGGTAAGTTTCATTTCAAAATCTTCATGCTTTGCTGAACATACTTTTAGTGTTGACACAAAGCAGAATACAATCAGACTTTACAGAACACTCCTAGTACTATACAAGTCACAGCACTATAATGCAGACACCTAGCAGTGGCATATTAACAGGGAATCAGTGCCTACCCAAAGGCACCACTTACACTAAACTTCCTCATAATAGTAACCCTCCTTGAAACTTTAACTCTCACCCACCCTTAAGTTAAAGCAGATTGGCATATTATTTTGTAGGGGGAAGCAGGTACCTGTTTTTGACAGGTTCCCCATTCCCACATCCACTCGTATCACCTAGGCGATCCAAGGGAAAGTTCTCTACCCTCCCTGCAGTCTTCTGGAACATGTCACAGGTCCCAGGAGATTGCTAGACCATTCACAAAGCGCAGCCCAGCTCGAACAAGCACAGTGGGCAGCTGGCAGTGACGCCAAGAGCAGCACATCCAACTGCCCACAGTGCCGGGAACCCAAAGGCTAGTCCTTTTATTAAATGTCAGCAGCTGCAGAATTTTTAGCTGCTGACGTTTACTTTTTTCCGGAGTGAAGAACTGCTTTAACAACCATGTATCTAAACCAAAAACAAACATTTTACATATTCCAACACATAAACCTTTAGATGTTGTGGCTGCATTTGTTTTCTAATACCTGTTAATCTTGCCAGAAATGCAGCGTCCATGTCACTTCCTGTGAGCTGAAATGAAAGCACAAAGGACCTTATCTTTTTTGTGTAAAGTCCCATCATTCCACCATGAAATAGAGATGAATAATGGCAAACAAGTTTAAAGTCCAGTCTGTGTGACAACCAAGTGAGTATAGCCATGAACGGACACGTGTTGCAGGATTACAGGGTGAAAATAAAGGGGGAAAAAGCCTGAAAAGGAACATAACTAATGCAGCCACAAAGCCGGCCATAGACGGTTCCTGATTCAAATCATATATGGGAAGGCTGAATGTACCCAAGTTGATTGATTGATCAACTTGGATTCAGCCAGCCTGTCGTATTTTAGGTGATTACTGCTAGCAGCTATTATAGCCGCTAGCAGTAACCACTGTGTTCTCCTAGCGGAGACAGCTCTCCCCACCCCTCCTCCTGGAACACAGGAGGGAGGGATTCCTCCATCAACACTGATGGAGGAATTGAGCGATTTTTCATGGTTGCAAGAAAGAAAATCGCTCCTTCTATGGCCAGCTTAAGGATTGGTAAACTGCAATATATTACATATTTGTTTTTAGGTTTAGATATGATTTAATTTCATCTTTATATACAGTCCTCTTCGGCATCAGAATTCTCTGACCACGTTAAGGGTTGTTGCACACATAGCCTTTGTGGTACTGAGCACTACTTCACAAGTAGGCATAGGCATTTTAATAAAATGTTTTACTATATATCCATAATGTGAGCTACAGAGGAAAAAGTAGCAAGCATTTTTATAAGCAGCAAGCATTGACAGTGCCTATTGTAAAATGACAAAATAAATGTTGTTGCTAAGCTCTTACTGTGTTGTGGTGCTTCTTAACCTCCTTAGCGGTATTCCCGAGTGTAGCTCGGGGTAAAATTTCAATACCAAGAGCGGTAACCCTGAGCTACACTCGGGCTTACCATGCGGTGTTGCTCAGGGGGTCCCTGCAGCACTTACCTTGTCCTTCGCTCCCGCGATGTGTCCCCTGCAGCGTCCCCGGCCATCTCCTCCGGCCGATGCCGGCATCCAGCTTCCATGTTCCAGTCCCTGTGACGTCAGGACGTACGGGCGCCGGAACCTCTTCCCTTAACCCCTTAGGTGTGAAATTTGAAATTTTTAAAAATGTCATTTTTGCTGTCATTGCTGTTTCAATGCATTTCACATATATTTTGTCCCTACTGCTTTGTCCTGTGCCCTGCCTGCATTTTGACTGTTCTTTCTGCCTGGAAACTTAGAAAAGTCCATGGCGTCCAAAAAGCGTCCCTTTACGTCAAAAGCGGTTTTAGACCAGTGATAGTAAATCAGAACCACTTGCAGAATTGAGTGATAATGATTCGTGGGGAAATTCGTCATCAGACACTGAAAACGATTTTGCGACTTTGCTCTGCGATGTGCGAATTTTCCTCTGTATTTCAAATTTCAGTGTTTTTGGTATGATTACATTATTGAATTTAATTTATTATTATATTATTATTTTTTATGATTATTTATTAAATTATAATTTATGATTTCGTGTTTCAAGTTTTATCATATCCGGAATGTTTACTAGACTCTTGTTTGGACAGATTTCAGTGAGTTATTCCTAAAAATTACAGCCTACAATAAAAAACTACATATTTCGATGCAAAAAAATGGTACCGCTTTCAGCACAAAAAATCGGAAAGAATCCTACCGCTGAGGAGGTTAAAAACTGGCTTGAAGGGATGAGTTGCATTATGACAAACCTGCACATAGAGAAATATGTAAGCTGCATTGGTTACTGCCATCTGAAAATGCTAGCTGCCATGCTGATCATGTACAGTAGTTCTCAAGCTGATTCTAGTGACTTGTAACAAGTATTTGGCCAATAAAATAAAAGTAGAGCCATACCTCCTGCTCAGCTAATTTGTTTATGGTCACTAATATGATTAAAGCCAGGAGATCAGCATGACGTACAGTCAACTAACATTTTAAGAAGACAGTATGGTAGATAAGGTATTTCTCTTGGCATATGACTTCTTGAAAGAAGCAAAAATTCTTACTCCCCAGCAACATAGTATAATGTGAGCAATAACCATCGGTCACTTTGAGAAAAAAAAATGCAACTGTCCATGGAAACAAACAATAAACACATATATACAATAGACAAATGTCTTTTTAAATGTATTTAAAGAAAGAAGACTATAAAATGGGATAAATTATAACCTGGTTTATTATCAGAAAACACATTAAATAAGATTACTTGTTAAAAAGATATTAAATTCTGTTTTGAACATTCATTGTCTCACATCTAAAGGAAGCTGGAACATTAAAATGAACAAATTAAATTACAATTTATAAGTAGAAAAATATACTCTAAGACTGATTGTGCAGCAGCTGTGTTAAAGCAAATTTCCTTTGCAAAGTTACAGTAAGACTTGATCTAAAAAAATATATCTTATTCTGAAAAAGTGGCACACTTCTCAAAAACGCCACCTCTTACCCACTGGTGATTAATAACAAATGGCTCGAGTCTGAGAATGTAGTATTTTTATATCATTATAAAACATGATCAGTGGTAACAAGATTGTCAATATGCAGAAAGAAACAGCTTGGAAAACTGTGCACAGGTAGAAGTTGGAATAAATAACATTGAGTTCAAAGCTTTCTTGTAAATGTGCTTATAGCATCTGTTGTCTCCTTTTGCCCTCATTATAAACATGTCTCACAATGGTAGGAATGGAATGCCACCCATTTATTTTAAATAACCACCATTCAGTAAAAGGAAGGTTAAAAGCAGATTGCTTGGTAGTTCACAGACAGTGCCAACAAAGGAACATCTTAGGGACTTGCTCAAGCAACAATATCATAGTTCAGTATGATGACAGGCATGTGTTGCCCAGATATAGCTATTCAGCTTTCAGGCTGATCACTTACATCACCTTCAGTCATCGGGTCAATGGTGTTGCATGCCAGACAGGTCATCATAAGGCCACGTACGCTTAGGAAAACGTTCCTATCAGAGGACTATAGGTAATCTTTCCACTGTTTTGATGTAATCTTGGGCCAATTATGGCAGCTTGGGATATTTTAGAATCAGTTTTATGAGAGTCTTGTTTGTAGGGCAAATAACGACTGATTCTGAAAAATATCATACCAATCAAAAATAGATATCACGTGAGTGCATTATGTCACCGTGTGGCTGGTATTTTTGCAAGGTATTAATACTGGGTTACATGAATGTGTCATTGTGGTTAATGCAAAAATATACTCATGCTGCCTCTTACCCACCAAAAAAGCGAGAGGGCATCACTGGCAAAAATGTCTTTATATGAGTGGTATTCCCTTCTTTCTTTCATTTTGAAAGATAAACTCAGCATATTCCCACCTCTCATGCATAAACCATCAACTTAAATAACAGTCGTATCTGACAGTAGAGTAGTATAATAGGAACAAGCTGTATTTTGCTGCATTTCAGCACCATAGCAGAAGTATACATGTGTTTGTACACACACTGTTGAAGATCTCCAAAGGATGAGTGTTCAAAGATCATAATTGTTATGGCGAAAGTAAAAATAAATAATCAGTGCACAATGACCTTTGCCTCCTCCTGTAATTCAGTGCATTTATATCTAGAGACTGTACACAATTTAACTGTACAGACAGGTGATCACAATTCCAAACTATGATATTGAGACAGACAAAAGCATCATGGTGTTCCAAGGGGTCAGTGTATAACTATTAGGCATTCAGTCTGGTCTACAAGGCCAAGATTGTGCCTATAGATAGTTGTTACTTAGATGTTGGTGTGTACAAAAAAACATGTTGAACCAGCCATGAAATTGTGGCAAAAAGGCATAGATGGTCATCCATTATCAATGCCTTTGTTGTGTTAGATTATCTGACAATAATATGAAATCACTTGTAGCACCTATAGCTTACAACTCATTTAGAGTCACCAGGATAACTTATTCTTCAAGAGCTAACATACATTTATGAATTGGCATGTATACACCATATGTGTGAATCTGTCTTCTGCCCTGGCTTGTCTAAGAGTCTCCACAATGTTCTTGGCATGGGAATTAGTTTATGATTTGAGGCTGCTGAAAGCAATATGAGAGGCTGTCATGACTGAGATATAACTGAAAACCACAAAAAGCTCCCCTTCCAATGATCAAACATCTACTTTCTATCCTCTCTATATCAGAACGTCTTCCTATGAAATAGGAATTTCCATAATAAAATGGCAATTTCTAAAACCGTTTTAGTAATTACCGTCTTAATCAATTATCTGCAAAATAATTTAGCACATTCCTGGTCCCTCTGATCGCAATTAACATTAGCCACCAGCTTTTTATAATAGTCACTCTTTGGGGATCAAGTTCCTTCGGGACCATGGACCTTAGCGAGCTGTAATTTGCTTAACTGTTCTCAGCAGATAGGCAAAACAGGAAACTGGAGGTCCGTGGGAACACATTTCAGCAGCATTTCCAGTTAAAACCATCCTCGTGTATAACATATCAAGGCATTTCCCACCCAAGGACTCTTTTGGCCAGAACAATCAGGAAGTGGCAGTACCAATGAATCCCATCATTCCCTATAAATTCTGGAATAATGGAGAACAGGGTGTACAGTAGTCTTATAGGAGCAAATGACCTATGTGCCATCTCATGCCATTCAGTATTTGCATAGCAAGATGTCAATATGCCATCTACAAGAAGGGTTCCATGAGCAGTCAGCGGAGCATAAACCCCTGTCTCTTCCTGTATGGACACATTTACAACTTTAGATGGTAGCAGCTGAGTGCCATTAGCAAATATTTGAACAAAGTCCCCAACCTGGACACGATGTGCATAAACTGGCAAAAATCCCACCAGTAGGTCTCTGGTTGCAAAGATCAAATGGTTTGGAGTAAGCCGAAGGCTATATGGATGTCCTTCAGCCTCAATAATTATGAATGCGGCTTGCTTATCCAGATCTTTGTGCAAAAACAGCAAAATCTCTGTTGATGTCAAATGTCCTGTTTCATCTGTGGTAAGGATTTTATCACCAAGCTGCAATTCTGACAGAGGCTTACGTTGACCGCTAATAATGTTGACCATGGCAGTTCCTGGAAAGCAGCCACCAGAACGGACAGCTAATGAGTTGTCTGAAAGATAAAAAAAATGAGAAGATACATAAGAACAATAATAAGTAACTGAAATAACTGGTTGATGACTAGTTGTTGGGGAAATCCCCATGGACACAGGGCCATCTTTAATATTGGTTGGACCCTGGGAAAACATATTCTTTGGTTCCCCACTACCATGCAATTTGGCTCTCCACCCCAACATCCCAAAAAAACAAACATACACACACAAAGACTTGTCTAAAAAAACTTGAATAATGTAAACATAAAGAATTGGTCCACACTCACTGATTGGTGCAGACTCACTGGTTCCTAGACATTACTTCACATCATTACCGCTCGCTCATTGGTTGCTAGACATAACTGCACATCATTACTGCTCACCCATTGGTTGCTAGAGGTTACTGCTTATCAATATCACTCACTGATTGGTTGCTAGAGGTTAGAGCACATCATTACTGCTCACTGATTGTTGGCTGCTAGAGGTTACAGTACATCATTATTGTTCACTGATTAGTTGCTAAAGATTATAGCAGATCATTATTGTTCACCGTTTGGTTGCTAGAGTTTACAGCACATCTTTACCGCTCACTGATTGGTTGCTAGAGGTTACAACAGATCACTAATGTTAACTGACTGGTTGCTAGAGGTTGGGCCAGTGCAAGGATTTTGTCCTTCCCTACACACTGCGCACCCTCTCCACACTGCTCCCCATTTCCTCTGCAAACATTGCCCCCTGTCCATACTGCTCTCCTCTGCACAACTCCCCCACTCTACTCCCATGCACACATTGCCCCCTATCTCTCACCGGTACACATTGCCCCCTCTGTGTAAACACTCCCCCATACACATTGCCCCTGCAAACATGCAAACATTGGGGGCGGTTTAAATAATAACTTCACTTTTTAACAAAAAATAAATGCATATTTTTTGCAGGTAAAAAAATGTGAATTTACTATTTTTGTTTTAGGAACTTGGAAAGCATTGTACTAGCTGATTGCCTGTTGCCATGTAGGTCTCCTGCAGACTGTCAGTGTATTCAGTACGATGTATGGGCAGGCAGTTTGACACTGACAGGAAGAATCAATGAACTACCACAGCGCTCAACAGCACCTTGGTAGTTGATTGAGAATTAAAAGGAAACATCACACCTGTAGAACATCACACCTGTCTTTAGCCCTGCAGAATATCACGCCTGTCTTCAACCGTGCAGAACATCACACGTCTCCACCCCTGCAGAACATCACACATCTCCAGCCCTGCAGTACATCACATCTGTCTCCCTCTACCTGCAGAACATCACACCTGTCTCCCCTCTTCCTGCAGAACATTACATGCCTCCAGCCCTGCAGAACATAACACCTGTCTTCCCTCTCCCAACCTTGAAGAACATCACACCTGTCTTCACCCCTGCAGAACATCACACGTCTCCAGCACTGCAGAACATCACATCTGTCTCCCTCTCCCTGTAGAACATCACACCTGTCTCCCCTCTTCCTGCAGAACATTACATGTCTCCAGCCCTGCAGAACATAACACCTGTCTTCCCTCTCCCAACCCTGCAGAACATCACACCTGTCTTCACCCCTGCAGAACATCACATCTGTCTTTAGCCCTGCAGAACATCACACCTGTCTTCCCTCTCCTAGCCCTGCAAAATATCACATCTGTCTTAAACCCCTGCAGATCATCACACCTGTCTTCAGCCCTGCAAATCATCGCACCTGTCTTCCCTCTTCCTGCTCTGTAGAACATCACACCTGTCTCCCCTCTTCCTGCTCTGCAGAACATCACACCTGTGTCCCCTCTTCCTACCCTGCAGGACATGACACCTGTCTCCCCTCTCCCAGCCCTGCAAAGCATCACAGCTACCTACCCTCTCCCAACCCTGCAGAGCATCACACCTGTCTCCAGCCCTGCAGAGCATCACACCTGACTCCCCTCTTCATGCTCTGCAGAACATCACACCTGTCTCCCCTCTTCCTGCACTACAGAGTATCACACCTGTCTCCACTCTCCAGCCCTGCAGAGCATCACACCTGTCTCCCCCTCCTAGCCCTGCAGAGCATCACACCTGTCTCCCCCTCCTAGCCCTGCAGAGCATCACACCTGTCTCCCCCTCCTAGCCCTGTAGAGCACCACTCCTGTCTCCCTCCTCCCACCCCTGAAGAGCATCATACCTGTCTTTCTCCCAGCCCTGCAGAACATTGCATGGGAGCAGAGATGATTTGTAGGGCTGGGAGAGGGGGGACAGGTGTGATGCTCTGCAGGGGTGGAAGAGGGGAGATAAAGCACTGTCAGTAAAATAAGGAACTTGCCACAGTTCTTACCTTGCTGCTAACCCCCCATACCAACGGAGCTCTACAGACCCGCCTCCACATGGCTGGAAAAGCTCTCAGTTGGAGCTCTGTTCTTCAGCAGTGCCACCACCTTCTCCACCCGCAGGACAAGGCAGGAACTGTAGCAAACCAGGAGGAAGTGACAAGGCTGAGCCTGAAGCAGGGGTTATAGAGTAACAGGCAGAGTAGAGGATCGAGCTGCCCTCCACGTTGTCAGCCCAACAATGCTGACACACCACATGCGCTATCTATAGCATGGTGCTGGAATTTTACCACCACCCATCCTTGCGATGGCCCTGTTCCAGATGTTCCCGGGCAGAGCGGGCTGAAGTGGCAGCTGCTTTGGGCCCCACAACAATGACAGGGCCTAGGGCAGCTTCGCCTTTTGCCCTGCATTAAAGTTGGCCCTGCATTGACGTCTATGAGGCTAAAACTAGTTCTGGGCAGCTGCACAGGTTTTTACAAAAAGGGGACAGCTTGTTGGACCCTAATTTGGTAGTCAAAGATCTCTGGACATCCACACTCACTCCATCCTTATCCAGAGATCTAGTAATACTGGTACTTTTCCTGATGGGATGTTCTCAGTGTTACTTCAGCATCAAAGCTTCTGTCTACTCTGCTGCCTGTTCCCCTATACGTAAGAGAATATGCTTTTGCATTTAAGCATACTTGATGTGGATCAGTTATGAGAGGTCATTATTAGAAATGTAGGTGCTTCATAATCTATTTGGTTGTATTTAGTACATATTAAATAAAATAATATGCAATGTAAATAATAAATATTAAACTGACAAACCCCAAGCACACCCTAATACAATGCAAACACAGAAAAACATGTTGCAGCTGTGAATGATAGTCTGTGGGTTGAGTCCTTTTTTTAAGCTGCCACTTTATTACATAGGTATATCTGCTTGTTGTTGAAAATGGTCAATCAATGAATCATGTGGCTGAAATTCATTACATAATGGCTACAAATGTAGTGAGGAGGTTCATGTGTGGTTCACCTAAAGAGAATTGGGAATATGCAAGATCGAAGCATGACTGTGGAATGAAATGTTCCCAACTTTGTACACTACACTTCTTATATTCTTCACTAATCTCCTTGCACTGTTATTAGAAGAGGGGTCCTGTCATTTTGACAAGTAAGAAGGTAAAAAGTGAACAATGCTGAGAATCAAGGTGTGAGATGGGAGAACACAATGGTGAGTGTGGCTTCAAGAAAAAAACAATAGGGAGATAGAGTAATCAGAGTGATTACAGGTACACAAGATAAGTTAACCATTTGAATAAAAGATAACAGTCTAGTTTTAGTTAATCAGAACCTGGATCTAAAGAATGCTTTATTGTTGAATCAGAAGGTCGTAAGGATGGCAATACATGGATCGAAATTCGGCTGGTTCAGCAGGGACTGTCCGAATTTTGATCTATGTATGGGCAGGCTGGTTGTACAGAAGTCGATTGATTGTTGTTTTTCTCGGACAATCGGGGCCACCAGCTAAAGCCGGCAGCAATGATCATTGTATTCTGATGGTGGGGAAGTGTCCCCATCGTTCTAACACAACAGCACAGTGGAAGTGATTCCCCCATCAACATGTGTGAATAAGGGAATCAAATCATTTTTTTTTTTTTTATTGTTCAACCGAGTGGCTGAACAAAAAAAAATGATTAATATATGGCCAGCCTAACTCTCACTAGTCATTTAGACAAGTGCAACAATTCATAAAGGGGAAATATAATTAATCACCAATAAACTGACCCTCATAGTAGTTTATTTTCTCCCAGCATGCACAACCACTATTCTGTGGGGGTCAGGGAATCTCCTACCCTACATTACCATTTATGCAGCAGTATTGGCTAGTAATACTGTAGGTAATCTGAGATGAACAGATCAAGCAATTTTAAACCGCCAATCACTAACAATATGCTGCAGTCCCCAGACACTGCTTCTCCATACAAGGGAAGATTAATGAATGGCAGTGCAGAGAAAGCTCACCATAAACTTCACTTGTGCATGATGAACTTAAAGCCTGATTGAGTCCTCCACTTAAGTCAGCTAAATGCACTGTAGGTGCATTTGAACAAAATGTGTTCATTGTCTTACAGTTGATTTTCTTTTTAAAGCAGCCACACCCTGAGTAGAAAAGCTTGTCCCCTGCCAGCATGTTGCAGCAAAGGACCCTTGCTCTCTTTGTACAAGCAGTGATCTTTTCGCTGATATCTGACATGCCCTTTGTTTACTCAATTATTTTCTTTTCAAAATAAAATTAATACTCAATAATAGTCACTGTTAAAGGACAAGTTTACCTTTTGTAACATGTTACACCCATAATCAGGGTGTAACATGTTACTGTATCACATACCACCTGCCCCCTCCAATCCCCCGTTTTGACAGCAAGCGGGGAAGCTTCAAACGTAGCAGTGCGGGGCTCCGCCCACCTAACCACATCATTCATTCACAGAGTTCTGTGAATGGGAGAACTACAGCTACCAACGGCCTTTGTGACGTTGAGCACTCTGGTAGTTCATTGATTCTTCCTGCCAGTGTAAAACTGCTTGATCATACAATGTACAGGCAGACAGCTTACACTGACAGTATGTAGGAGTCCTGCATGGCATCTGCGATCTAATGATTGCGGGTGCAATGCTTTCCAGGCTCCCACAAAAAAATAGTAAATGCACATTTTTTTTTCCCTCAAAAAAATGTGCATTGATTTTTCTCTTTTTAAAGGGAACTTTTTCTTTAAGAACTAAGCAACAAACTTTCGAAAAAGACTATGTAACCCGTTCCAAATAAAAAAAAAACTTTGTAAATGTCATATTCTTCTTCAACAAGTGCACAGTTACTAGAAGAGGGATTATATCATTTTGACAAGTAAGAAGGTAAAACGTGAACAATGCTGAGAATCAAGGTTTGAGATGTGAGAATACAATGGTAAGTGTGGCTTCAAGAAGAAATCAATAGGAAGCAAGTGTGAATCAGAGTGATTACAGGTACAGGAGAGAATCTAGCCACTGGAATTAAAGAGAACAAAAGGCAAACCATTATAAACTGCTAATCAATAGCAGTGCTATTACCAGTACACTGCTGTCCACAAACACTGCTTCTCCATAGGGGAGCTTACAGAATGGCAGTGCTGAGAAAGCTCACAATAAACTTTAGTTGTGTATGATGGACTTAAAACCCAATAGAACCCTCAGGCTAACTATCTTACAGTTGGTTTCCTTACTGAAGCAGCTACATCCTGAGTAGAAAAGCCTGTCTCCTGCCACCATGCTGTAGAGAAGGACCGTATCTCTCTTTGTGGAAGTAGTTGTCTCTTTGCAGTGATCTGACACATCCCTTGCTAAATCAGACCTACAGCTCTCATCAAGCTATCAGCAAAGCTCATACTCCCCACGGAGTCTGACTCTGAGCCAGCAGGAGGCATGTCAGACCTCTGCAGGGAGACCACTACTTCCCTAGAGTGAGCAAGGATCCCTCTGCAGCTTCTAGCATGTGACAGGTTTTTCTACTCGGGTTGTAGCTTATTTTTTAGAAAACAAACTGTAAGACTTTGCAATCCTTTTGCTTTGATGCATGTGGAATGTAATTAGCCAGTTTGAAATAAAAATGTTTAGTTGGGCTTCAAAGAAAGTCTATTATGACAGAAATAAATAAGCAGCAATCGCTGACCTGTTTTAGGTGCATGTGTCCAATGTCTGGTACACACTTACTTTATTCAGTTTAGTGATGTGCCAAGTAGTGAAGGAAGGATAAGGATGACAACCCTAGGATATACACCTTTAAAACACATGCCTGTAGCTCCCATATTTCCATCCTGACAGGCCACCCATAGACAGGCAGTCTTCTCACCAATAACAAGGAATGAAAGCTTCCTATACACATTGGTATTGCTGCAACCTTTCTCACTGACGTATGTTAAATACGAATGTTTCTATGGAGAAGTAATGACCATTTATCTGTTTCAGAAACTTTCAAACATGTTGGAAAATTACTTTGAACAATAAAGTACTTTTTTAAAGCTCACAAAAGCTTGTTATTGCTTGACTGGTCCCTCTAGAATGCTTGATTAACCCAAGAGGTGACCAAACTGCTCATATCTCTTTTAAATGCCTCCCAGTGCAACCAGAATTGGCAAATTCTATTATATCACCCTGGGTGGAGAAACGAACACACGCTACAGAGCATGCGCGAACACCTGGCGGCCATTTTGGAAATTGGAAAATTTGGATTTTTTTGCCAATCAATGCCTAATGATGTTTGTTTACATATGAGTGCAACCATACTTTAAAAAAATGTAGTGATTATGGTTTTACACTATGTGGAGTTCTTTCTTTGCATGTTTCCACTACAAGTCCAAGCCTTATCCTGAATGATTTAGCTACCCTAATTAAGGTCCATTGTTTGGAAGATCCTTATCTGCTGTTTTGGTGATCTGGAGCAGGATTTGAGTGACCTGCTTTCTGGATAGTTTAACAAAGTGGGAATGACCACTCTTAACAGGGGGTCATGCCTTTCTGGTAAGTCTTCTGTAGTAGTGGTTGGTGACCAGACAACTGTCCTTGGATTTCTTTTGTTTCATCACAGCCTCTGGGACTTTTCTTTTATTTTTGGATGGACTATTTTTTTTACACATTTTTCACTGTTTTCTTATGATTATTTGTAACTTTTAAAGCGCTGCACTTTTATGTATCTATTATATCACCATGTCATAGTTTTCAATAGAGACTATAAATAGCCATTTTAAGACACATTGCCCTGGCATAGTCCACTGTGGTCAAAATCAGAAAACCAACCCTGACAAATGCCATGTGACTATCACTGACTGCAAAGTAGCTTCAGGATATCAGCAGCACTGATATGCATCAAGGGAGGAAAGCAAGTATTTTGTTAAAAAAGCAATTTTTTATGATACACAGTGCTTAATCTAACTAAATGCCATTCAGTTAGGGTTCATATCTAATTTAAACAGTGCTCACAAGTAGCGAGTTTTTGTTGGCAGCCTCAGCACAAAAGTATTGACATGATTAGGCTTGTTTAGTGCATACAGAGTTCTTGCCATGATAAATATACACTAAAGCCATTTGCACCATTATTTATTAGTCGAAATTGATCTAATAATCTAAAAAGAAACTTTTTTAGAGTAAAAGATGCCACTGATCACGTTCACCCATCCTTCCACTGGCGGAAAGAGCTGTATACCTCCAGAAAGGGTACCTGCTTTCACTGAGACATGGATGTGTGCTTTTGATTCATAGTACACCCAGTCAAAGCCAGCTTCAACTGCCAGGCGAGCTAACATGCCATATTTGTTCTTGTCTCGGTCCGAAGTTGTGATGTCAAGTGCACGTCCCTCATAGTGCAGGGAGTCATGGGCATGGTGTCCATCCTCGTCCCAGCCTTCTGTGACCCGCAGCCGTACTCCTGGCCACATATTCATGACAGAGATAGCCAAGGCGTTCACCCTATCCTTGCAGCGCTGCAATGAAAGAAAAGAAGGTCAGTGGATACAAATATGTGGATTATTTCATAAGCTCATATTTAAATTTTAGTCAAGATAAAATATGCAGCCAGTGTTGGTATTTGTCACTTGGACTGCCGAAAGAAGGTAAAGTCTTCTCAACATTGTCATCTCTTCTGCACAGAATCCAAATTTTTTGTACATTATATTTCTGTTTCAGAAATGTCTTTTTCTTGCATTTTTACAACCTAAATGTAGAATCCATATGGATGGAGTGGCAGTCACTGTTTTTGTACTGTACTGACTGGGCAAGAATCATATATCTATAGGGAGCCCATAACCTGGGCCAGTCAGGTTTGCAGGAAACATTAATTAGGCAGTTTGATTACTTTCTCTAGTTATTATTATTTATTTATTTCAGGTACTTATATAGCGCTGTCAATTTTACGCATCGCTTTACATCTATATCGTACATTCACATCGGTCCCTAACCCTCAAGTGGCATACAATCTAAGGTTTCTAACTTACATTCATACATACACATACTAGGCCAATTTAGACAGGATCCAATTCACCTACCAGCATGTCTCTGGAGTGTGGGAGGAAGTACCCAGAGGAAACCCACGCAGGCACAGGGAGAAAATGAAAACTCCAGGCAGGTGGTGTCGTGGTAGGGATTCAAACCAATGACCCTAGTACTGCCAGGCAGGTGGTGCCGTGGTAGGGATTCAAACCAATGACCCTAGTACTGCCAGGCGGAAGTGCTAACTATTTGGCCACTGTGCTGCTATTGTTCCTAGCATGTTAAGCTCATCTCCTCTCCTTCCTATTCACATGATCTGTAAAGATCTGACTGGGAACTGTAATACACATAGCTTGAATGTTAAGAAATTTTGTTTAACTAGATGTAATCTAAACCTTGATATGTATAAAATCCATTAGAATCTGATCTTAGCATTGACTAGGGGTCCTCTTCTATATTCAAATAATATGTTATGTTATATTATACGCCATGATTGTGGTTTTCTGGGATATTTCATGTACACTTTCAGGCCAAGTAGTGATCAGGAGTTGGAAGATTCCTACTACAAGACTATGGCTAATCTTCACTTTTTGAACACATATGGGTCACAATACCTATTTCATTTGAAAAACACATCTTAATGTACACTGCATTTTCAATGCACACATTAATAAGCAACTAATTTGCATCATATTTAATGTAATTGTTTCAGTGTATCAGCTTGAAAAAAACCAATACAGTAATTACTAAATGAAACAGCCCACAATGGGCAAATCTGTCTCAATAAATAATAGGAACAGAACTTCAACAATGCTAAGCCCAGTGGTATGTTCCCTAAAAAATACACAGTAGGTATGTCAAGAATATGAATCAGCCCTTGAATGTATATCTAATTTTCTAAATTTAAATCTATTTTTTAACAAAAGCACATTAAAATAAAAAATGTAGCTCAGCAGCAGTACATTCCACATATTACTGTGAACATGCTGGGACAGCTAGATCTAGCAATGCCAGTGCACTGGCATTAGAGCTAGTGAAGAGTACCAGTGCTCATTATTTTCAATCAATACATCTAGGAGTAAGCAGAGGTAGTGCAAGTGCAAATTCCAGTGTTTTCTGCTGTGTTGCCACGGTATGAGCCTGCATAGATGTGAAGAAATCGAGTATAGGAAGGGTCAGAAAATCTGTCTGGTTCTACTGCTGTATGTGTTTCTTAAGGCTACCAACAGACATGGACTGCTGTTTAGAAGACCTGACCACTGAACAATCATTCTGTAGAGCAAGTGTAAAAGGGCTACATAAGAGAGTGGTACAATCATTTTAGTCAGGATCTGCCTAGAGAATCCAGAAGGATCCTGAGGTCTTTTTTCCCCCAGAATTGGGAATAGCCAATCACAGGTGGGCAGGTTAGGCAATTCTTTAAGGGCTATCAATAATTCCCCATGCCAGGTCCCTGTAAAAGAAGAGCTAGTATACTCATCTTTCCTGTGGTCCATGTCTCCTACCTTCCCTCCATTTCAGAGATAGTAGACACAGTCCGGAAAGGTATACTACTAACTCTAACAAGAAGCTATTGTTGGAATTTACTGATAGCATTGACAGGTTCTCTTTGAGGGCAAATGGCTGAGATGAGCAGCTGTCACCCAACATTGTCAAACATTGGTTTGTGTAAAGAAAGATGTTCAGACAGCTCTACCTTCTGTCCTCTGTCTTCAGGCCTAAAAACGTGAAACCTCTCCTTCAAAGTACACCAACTAAGCAAAGGTAATACCTGGGTAGTTGGTGTAGTTCCTACCAGTAATCTTTCAACACATTTGGGTAAAATTTGACAAATTTAGAGTGAGGCAAGGAATTATTCAAATGCTTAGGGGATAAATGTAATGTGACAGACACAACATCCTGACCTGGTGTTAATATATTTTTACATAATTTGAAAATGATTGCTTCTATAAATGTTCTAGCAAATTAATATTAATGTGACCCAAGTGTGCAGTCTGGATTATCTTTATTTCTATGAAAGGACCTTGTATAATCAGGTTCAGAGAAAGATGGACAGAGAATGTTAGCCTGGACCATCTGTTTTGCTGGCATTAGGTGGCACCTAACTGTACAATACAGACTACACACAATATTTATGATCTTCTAAAGAAAGTGAATATCATCCCTGGAAAAAAAGCTAAGGTGGAATTGGTGATAAACAAAAAATCAGATATAAGCGAAGCTGCAGTAGCAAGCCCTGTGGCATGGAGCAATGAAAGAGGTCAAAATGCTGGTTCTCCCCAGATGTTAAGACTCAACTGTAGGTTTACTGGGTTGGTAGGTAACCCATGTGTAACTGCAAACCCTTTTTTCCCAAGAACATAAACATCCATGAATGCATCAGCCAAGTATGCATGCAGCCACATACCACGAACAGGGAACTACATCTGAAGCACTCAAAAACTAAACACCAATTGTTTCAATTAACTTACAAATAAAGTCACCATACAACCTGGTCATTCACCTAATTACTGCCAATCAAATACTGATACTACACACACAGAGCTGTTAGGGGACTAAAATTGCCTCAACTAGAATATGCTATAACTGAATCTAACAATTTTCCTAAAATGTAATTTCATTACTGTGCAGTGTATAGGTTAGTTCCCAATGAGTAGAAGTGAGTAAACAATACAGAATTCTCTCCATCGCTGATTTACCCAGTCTGCTGCAATGTAATACTTGTTTCATTTTATTTAACCTAAATCTTTTTTTAATTCAAACTACACAAGTATATGTGGTCCTGCAGGAAGATACCAGCCTGGAACTCCAAGCACTGGGATTGTAACTCCTTGGCTGAAAGGCTGAGAGCATACTGATAGTTGCCTGTAAAGTGTAAACTCTTCAGCTTGGAGAGGTGCTTCAAGGAGTGTGTCCCAAAAATAAAGCCCCCCCCCCCGCACCACCACCAACCTAATGCCTAATAGTAATGGACTCCTCCGCATGACCAGCACTCCATTTTTACTTTTTGTCTGATTCACCAGTTTCCCGTCTGCCTTTCATTTTTCTTATATAGCATCCTCTTGTCTTAGGCCATACCATGAAAAGCTTTCGTGATCTGTACATCTGTTCATCTGCTACATATATTATCCTCTTGTCTGAGCCGATATCATTATAAGTTTTCCTAATTCTATAATTTTCTACATCTGGCTCAGTATATTACCTTACCTTTTTTTTAATGAATTGCTATAGGAGTGCATATTTTCTGTTAACTAATAGATGTTTACATTTAGAAATTGCAAAACTGCTGCTCCAGATTTTCTGGGTTTGTGCCCATCCTCCTCACAGCACCCACAGGCACAGCCAGTTATCTCTGGTATGCCAGCTCTGCAGTCAGTGCCCAGCATAAGGCAGAGTTTTGCAGCCAATGGCGCAGATATGCTTCATAAGAGCTGATTTACCCAACCCAAATATATATACTGTTGTGGTTATCAGATTTCACAACATTGGCCAACTTTAGTGTTATGTGATCGACTTCTATATTTAGTTAATAAAAGTTTCAATAATGGAAACCATTGATACAAATGCATGGAGCCCATCAGTCATGAAATGATAAGACACCTTTGTCCATAAAGCCTGTGAAAAATAACCATAAGAAGCAAATGCTTTAGATATCCTCACTTTGTCCAAATTCATATTGTTTTCATCTGGCTGAAAGTATTGTATTCCAGTTCTAAAGACAGGATAATTTTTAACAGTCATAAATCCCCCCTATGTATGTAATATACAAAGGCACCAAGGTTGCCTTTTTTAACCCATATTGTTCACATTAGACCTCAAAACAATTGTCTTCCTCTTTAGAGACAATCCTTATACTGTTCAGATAAATCATGAACAATGAAGATTTGCGGACCATATTACAGTATGTATGCTTTTTTATAACATCACTTCTTATAACAATAACTAATTTATTGTCGGTTTTATCACGTGTTTTAGGCTTGCTGTAAAACTAAGCATTCCAAATCCAAGGCACTTAAACCAGATCCCAATCACTTTATCAATACAACCTACTAACTATATTAAAACCGTAACCCTGTGACTGCCAGAGCCTAAAGTGTATTTTGTGGGGGAGTAGGGGCAGCTAAAACCTTGTTAGGGAAATTTCCAAAGTGAATGGAAATCCACTTTTAAGACCTGTGGTGGGCTCTTATTCACTTCAAGTAGATTTTGCATTCCATTACAAGTCTCTGGGTATGCAAAATGTGAAGGAAACAGGTCAAAAGCAGGTTAGGAGGAGGTTAACTGCAGGTCAAATATACCTGTCAGTGACTTCTGAATGATCTAAGAAGCATCTTAAACTGATGTCTAATTGATAACACCAACACATAGCCAAAGCTTCATGACAATGGTTCTTCAGATGAGTACACACGGATCGAAAACTGGCCAGTTCAGAATTGACTGACCAAATTCCAGTCTGTGTGTAGCCCTCCTGGTTTGACTGAAGCTGATCATTATATCAGCTTCTTTTAAACAGTCCTGTTGGAAAGCCTCCTTCGATCAGCAACTTAATGTAACAATTAGCTGCAGCGTTTATCAGTGTAATCTCCGCTTATCCCGCTGTCGCATTACAATATCCTGGCGGGGGGATTCCTGTATTCAGCTCAATTGTGTGGATGCAGGAATCAGCACAGTATCTTTCATTTAGTCCACTGACTGCATGAAAAAAAACAAAAAAACAATCAGAGTGTACCCAGCTTTAGACAGTTGTAAGCAGAACAATTATCCCTATTGGAAGATTTCTCCTCCACCTGTTCAGGGCTCTGTAAAATTTGGATTTCCCATCACTTTCATACAGGTCAATGGGAATAAATAAACAGCTTAAAGCAGGTTCATGTATTGATGATCTGACTCTGTACTGACCTTTGGCTACATTTACTGGACTTCTCTCTTCTGCTGCCCATCTTGACCCCTGGCAATGTTTACGGGATTACTCTCCTGTCAGCTGCCTGTTCTATCCCTTAGCTACATTTACCGGATTACTCTCCTGTCTGCTGCCTATCCCAACCCTTGGCTACATTTATGGATGTGTTTCTTGTCTACTGCCCACCCTGACCCTTGATTACCCTTACTAGTTTACTGTCTTTTCAGCTGCCTCTGTTTCCGTCATCTGTACCTTCACCTGCCTACAATGTTTCCTGCAGTCCTGTTAGCAACACTCATGGCCAGATTTACTTCAAGCCCAATGGCGCATCCGAGTATCATTAGGCACACTGGCTTTAAGGGAGAGGTGGCTATTATAGTTCTAACCCTTTCCTTTTATATCCAAAACAAAAAAAATACATTTGGAGGTTTACCTTAAAGTAAAAAATCTTTCAAAGGGCAGTTTCTCTAGAGTGCTTGGCTGGCACCACCTGAACTTCAGTCTTTCAAAGAGAACACTTCCGCCATGGTTGTGCTCAGGTGCTAGCAGCCGAAGGGAGCATGGAGTTGTGGACAGTTCTCTAAGATTTTTCATTTTCTAAATTCAGTTTTTGATCCAACCATTTTTTTAATTCCAGTGTAAATCATATTACTAGATACTTGTCATTTTGTATAACTGCAGACTACACATCCTTTTATACAGCTAGCATTCCCATTTTGTTAGGCATCATTCAAAGCCTAATGCAGAAATACTGTACTTTGTGGTTGAGGCAGAACAGTGCAGTTAAAGTGACACTTTTCCCTAAAGTATACAGTATATAAGTATGTCTATTAGAATTTTTTCTTGTACAATTAGATTTTTGCAAAATCTTGTGAGTACATTAGGTTGAGGACCCCCTTAGATCACAAATAGCCAAACAGTTGTGTATAAACATGAACTGTCAATTCCAGATAAGGTAAAAAAAACTACAATTTTCTTTTACTCTTCTTTTTGGAAATTCCAGATGGCTTCTTCACCCTATGCCAATCTTTTGCAGTAGGTTACCATGTGTGACTTAACATGCAGTTACGATAACCCATTCATATGCAATGAGCTGACACTGTACCTCAACTAAAAAAAATGAATATGACTCTTTTATTAATGCAGTCCACAGCAATGCGTGTTATGGTGTGCTGTAGCTCAGGTGTATTGCCCGATACAGTAGTGTATTAGGGGGCCATTCAAAATGCCATGAGTTACTATGCGGTATGCTTTTTATTATGCATTAACACAACGCACAAGTATGAAGAGTCCCTGAATGCTCTCTGCAAGGCTAGTGTATGCAGGCATTTGAGATGCATGTGACATGAGTTTGAAACATGTTCACTATGTGTTAATAATGCATTCACACTGACTTGAGTTATAAAACAAAAAACCCAACCAATTTTAAAGCAGATCTCCATCCAAAAGCCCAAAATAACAGGATAAACAAATAGCCAATTAAAAAATTAGCTTTTGCAGCAATTTTCATTGCTAATTTGGAGTTATGCTCCACGGTGCTTCTTTTCCCCCACAAGATATACTCAGGCTGATGGCCACACTCTAGCCCTGCTGTACATGAGACTATAACCAGGTACTTACCAATAAAATCCATTCAATGATGGATTAATGACTAGAGTTGCATTAATTTGTGTCCATTATATCTGCCTAAATGATAGATTAAAGACTAGAGTTACATTCATTTGTGTCTAATAGATCTGCCTAGAGTTTAGCTTTACCTTCTCAAAATAGCCATATGTGATCTCAAATGCCCATGAAGACTATCCCTGTGATAAACACAAGAAAATTTGGACAACTTATAAATACTGACTGCAACTAAACAACCCAGTTGTTTATGATTTGGGACACGTAAATATTTAAACATTTAAAACCCCTTTTTTTCACTGCTAAATATTCAAGAGTTCATTTATCTCTCTCTCTCTACCTATCTCTCTCTCTCTCTCTATATATATATATCCTTTTATATTTTTAGGCAAAATAATAATTTTACTACACAGAAGCTGTGTAATTAATATGTGTTTAGTTTCAAAGGAATGAGGTGGCAACCCTAATTTGACCCGTACAGTGCAGGCAAAGCCCCACTACATGGGCAAAGAAAAAATTTTCCCCAGATTTCTGCTTTAACCACTTGCCCTCCAGAGGATTTACCCCCCTTCCTGACCAGGCCATTTTTTGCGATAGAGCGCTAAATTAATTTAACTGACAATTGCACGGTCATGCAACGTTGCATCCAAATGAAATTTATGTTCTTTTTTTCCCTACAATCAGAGCTTTCTTAAGGTGGTATTTGATCACCTGTGCGCTTTTAATTTTTTGAGCTATAAAAAAAAAAGAGGACTGACAATAATTTATTTTATGGCTCCTAATGACATTATTTTATTGTAAAAACAGGAATTTTCTGATAGGACTTTTACAGTTATCTCTTAATTAAATGGTTGGCCATATATTTTACAGATACAGCTCTATCATATAATGGGTGAAATAATCACAGGACAATGTGAGTTTTACTGTTTTTAAGTTTAATGTCACCAGGGCAAACACAAACTTAGGGGTAATCAAATATGATAAATAGGATACATTCTCATGTATTTGGAATCTGTATATAGAGTTATATTAAAATAATAGGTAATAACAAGTTCTTTAGTGAGGCTACCCTTCTTTTAGTTCTTAAAAACTCTTTGCCCTCCCCTTCCCCATTTCTTTTTTTCCTACCCCATTTTCCTTTTGTATGTTGGCTGTATGATATTTTACTAACAATATATTATTAATTATTAAACAATTTATATTTTATGAGTGTCTAACAATTACTTCCCTTGTAAAATACAAAAACTGTTTAATAAATTCAGGCAGCAAATACATTTATAATGTCACTTCACAGTTTTTATAAAATATCCCAGACAGAGCAACAGTAATAGTTCTAAAAGTTGTGCTTAAAAAGTTTACCATACACTAGCATTCCTTTTAATATTCATAAGAGCATTCATACAAAAATTCTCAGTACATCTGATGGCTTGATGAATGTAGTTCAAAAGTAGAAGGATTGGATAAAAATATGGAAACACTACATGATTTGCAGGTGTGAAAGTGACATGTTTCATGTTGAAAGCGGAAGTGATGTAACATTTTTTTGCTTCTGCTGTGTGATGAAACACCTAGCCAACAGGTGAGAAGTCTCAGTTTTGTCATTCACTGCGTTCGCTGGTAGCAATATGGAGTCACGTCAGAGCTTACCGAGTTTCAGAGAGCACAAATTATTAGTGCCCGCTTAGCTGATGACTCTTTGACTGAAGTTGCCAATTTATTTGCGGTGTTGCAAGGTACAGTATCAAAGGTTATGACAGCATATACAGTTTCTGGGAAAATATTGTCTGATAAGCATTGGCGCGGCTGACATGGTCAGTTGACCAAAAGAGATAAAAAAAACATTGCAGAAGACTGCCACCTGGAAAAGGAAAACAACTGCTACAAAAGTGACTGTAGAGCTCAATCCTACTCTTAAAAAGCCCGTATCCACAAAAACTGTGCGGAGGGAACACCATAAGCAAAAGATTCAGGAGTGAGCTGCAATTGCCAAACCACTAGTGACCGATAAATGCTCAGAAGAGGAGAGAGTGATGCAACACCCATAAATCGTCAACTATCAATCAATGGAAGACTGTAATATGGTCCGATTAATCAAGTTTCACACTATTCCCAACCACCAGGCTTGTGTACGTCAGTCCAAATTAGGTAAAGATTTTGTTCTTTTACCTGGTGTTTCCAATTTTGTCCAACCCCTGTACTTCAAAGTTTGATTTGCTTTTTGTATTTGATTTTGGAAAGAATATAATTTCATGAACGAAAACCACATTCACCATTGGAATTTTATTCTTTCGAGAAAAAATTTCCATTCTGCTCCTTTAAATTTTTTTGATCACTACTGTCGAAAATGAACGGGAAGTTGACCACACTATTGGAAAGAAAGAACTTTCTTAAAATAAAAATTTCAAGCAAAATTCCACCAGTGTATGGCCAACTTAAAGTGATACTAAACAGAGAAGTGTGAATTGCCATAATTCCTTCACATAAATCATATATCATGCAACTGTATTTTGTTTTAATTATCTAAGTACCTTATTTCTGCAGCACGTTTGTGTGGTCACATGATCTCTCCCTGTTCTTTGGCATCTGCAGGGAAAGGTGCTGTGCCAGTCACATGACTAAAAAAACTCAGCTTCATTAGAGCAATTCAAATTAAATGATAAATATTAAAAACTGTTTTATAAATCCCTATAAATCGTTGTTGAACTTCAATGTGTATTTTTTAAACATTAACATGGTGTAGGCGGAGTCAAAGATGATTGACATTAGCTTTCATTCTTTTCAGATCGCATATGGATCCAAGGCCCTTTTTTTACTTTACAGGTATTAGCAATTACATTAGATATATTTGATACTGATTTATATAAAAACTACACTTTTTTGTGAGTTTCTTAGTGAATGTAATCATTCAGCATACTATATCCCAATTCCATAATGTTTAGCAATAGGAGGACATGAAGGAGGAGGGAGGGAGTGGGCTGTCATTTAACCGGGGTGAACATTGCCCATGTGTGACTATATAGTGGGCTGCACAGATATGAAAAAGGAGGAAATTAAGACCTCAGAAGGAAACTGAAATTGAGAATGCTAAATAGAGAACACCATCTGGTCTACACAATCTCAGCCTGCAATGGGGACACAGAAAAGATGGGAGGGATGGCTGAGATCAGGATCAACCAGGTATATTCCACTCAATGCAAAATGTATGCTTTAGTGGCTTTGTGAGTATGAATACTCTGTTATATGCCATGTAATGAGAGTTTTTCATAGTCTTGGTTTAATGACACTTTAAGACCAGCATGCCTGTATCTAAAAACATTATTTTGCTGGTTGTACTTTGGTTTATACTCATAGAAGGCTAAGAAACATTAATTAACAATGGAATATTTTGTGATTTTTATTTTATTACTTATTTACTGTTTTTCAGTATGCTTGTATATGATCTCTGTTGTATTTCTTATACAGTAGATGCATGCAATTACTATGTTTCTTAATAAATAAAATAACTAAAATGTTTGTTGAAGCAGATATTAAAACCATTCCTTTATACCCTGGTGACTTCTAGCTTATAGCACAGTTGCAGACTCATTAGAGTGCAAGGATCCATTGGCTGTTAAACTTTTGAAAGTACAGTGTAAAGACTATTTTATCTATAGTATTGGGCTATGAATTTGATAAACCATGGAATCCATGGCAAACAGATAACTAAACAACTGAAATACCTATATGTGAACTATTTTTTCTGCTAAATCCTTAATAATTTTGTGGTAAATCAGACACTTCCAGGGGACACGTCAGGTCTTAACCTGCTCATAGTTGGATTGAAATTCAGCCAATTCAGCAGAGAACCTCAGAATTTTGATCCATATATGGTGGTTCCTAATGATCAACTACTCTCAAAATGGCTTGTTTGAAAATTTTCCCAATCGGCTGCAACAATAGGGTCACATCAATGATCCTTTTTTACTGCAGGACTAAATATCTTTCTCAATCGATTGAAATTCTAACAGTGTATACTGTTTTTGCTCAGGAAATTCCATTCATTCAAAAATTAAATGCTAAAAGCAAATTAAATTATGAATTACTTTTGAACAACATTCGTTAAGTCTCTGATGGCACTATCAAATGTTCTGACAAGATTTTTTGTATGAACGTTTGTATGAAAATCTACATGTATATGGCCAGCTTTAGAATGTTGACCCTCCCTCTCCTGGTATGAATACTGCTGTTCAAACGCTTACACAAACAGCTTTAGAAATGCTAACTGGACTGAATTGTTTTTAAGCCTGAAGTTCCGCATTAATGGTGTCTCTGTATGAGAGGAGACCATAACCTGCCCATGAATACCTCCTAGCCAATCTATAATTTTACTGTAGTGTGTAATGATATTTAAGTACTCCTAGTTTCAACAGACCATGACTTGCACTTCATTTACATATATATTGGTATTGTGTACACAATATTTTGCATTATATTTTAACAAGACATCTTGGTTAAGGTTCCTATAAGTGCCTATGCAATGTAAAGTCCATATATATGCTTGCATTGTAATGTTTGATTGCATTTAATTGTCGTATATTATCTTGCCCCATGCACACAGAGACCAGCTCTCCTAAATGCCTAAAGTCCTCCTGATAGCAGCATTTGACGCATAGAAACGTGTCTACGCGCATTTAGGTCGAACGCTTGAACATTAATCCATTTTATTGGCTATAACAATAATTTATTCTGGCCATTTGCTATCTGTGCCCCCTTGCAGATAGCTTTATGCTTACCTGTCCAGGATAAACAACAGGAAGAGAGAGAAAATCTATCTAAAGTAGGGTTACCTTAACTTAGTAAATTGTCCCAGGAACAAGTGTCCCCATTGGAAGTTTTCCCCTTATTTGTTATTCTAGTGGCAGCTGTAAAAGTTTGGATTTCTCATCACTTTCTGATCCCATGAAAATGGTCAACAGAGGAAAAAAGAGAGGAAGAATCTACCTAGCAAGGACATGGATAGCAATAAAAACCTCACAAGGGCTCCAACTTTTTCTTAGGCTAGCAATACATGGATTGTTTAATTGAAAAAAAAAAAAAAACACAGATTCCCCCATTCACAGAAGGGAGGTTGTGGGCGGGGCCAGCTGTGTGGTACCCAACATGAGGAAGAAGCACACTTAGAGTCCAAAGGCAGTTTAACAATATTGTATTTAGTTGACTGGAGATCCAAAAAATAACAATTTCACTTGCAGAGCAGAAATGTGAGCGCTAGCAGCTTTGTCTTACACAGGCGCAGTATCTTTTGTGGTAACAGATTCAGCAGCACTCAGTATCAGGTTCAGCAGAATTCAGTAACAGGTTCAGTAGCATTCAATATCAGGTTCAGCAGCACTCAGTAACAGGTTCAGTAGCACTCAGTAACAGGTTCAGTAGCACTCAGTATCAGGTTCAGTAGCACTCAGTAACAGGTTCAGTAGCACTCAGTATCAGGTTCAGTAGCACTCAGTATCAGGTTCAGCAGCACTCAGTATCAGGTTCAGTAGCACTCAGTATCAGGTTCAGCAGCATTCAGTATCAGGTTCAGCAGCATTCAGTAACAGGTTCAGCAGCACTCAGTATCAGGTTCAGCAGCACTCAGTAACAGGTTCAGCAGCACTCAGTAACAGGTTCAGTAGCACTCAGTATCAGGTTCAGCAGCATTCAGTAACAGGTTCAGCAGCACTCAGTATCAGGTTCAGTAGCACTCAGTATCAGGTTCAGCAGCACTCAGTAACAGGTTCAGTAGCACTCAGTATCAGGTTCAGCAGCACTCAGTATCAGGTTCAGTATCAGGTTCAGTAGCACTCAGTATCAGGTTCAGTAGCACTCAGTATCAGGTTCAGCAGCACTCAGTATCAGGTTCAGCAGCATTCAGTAACAGGTTCAGCAGCACTCAGTATCAGGTTCAGTAGCACTCAGTATCAGGTTCAGTTGCACTCAGTATCAGGTTCAGCAGCATTCAGTAACAGGTTTAGTAGTACTCAATAACAGGTTCAGTACCTCTCTCAGGAATCAGGTAAAGCAACCACTCCACACAGACACACTGTGGGTCCCAACTAAACGCTAACACTGTCCTTAAGGCAAAAGAGTGGCAGAACAGTATCGCTACACCAGTTGATAATGGGAGGTTGTAGTCTAGTGCAGTTTTAAAGTGGTATAACCTTAGGCACAGTGGGTCACAACACAGACTTAGCTGGTCTTACTGGGGTGGCATCTGCTTGAGGGGTGGTTGACTGTCAGGTGGCTGACACAGGTGGCGGCTCAAATGGGTGTTCCCTACTCTGTCCTTCTTTGCACTTGAACCTCTCTCTGACTCTAGTTCTCTGTCCCTGCCAGACAGGGTTCTTCTCCATACACTAACCACTTGCAAAGGCAAACCAGATACAGTGGGGCACTATTATTTATTAGCACTGCCCAACCAAGATGGCCACAGAAGGTCACTGAGCAGTGGCAGCATTTAATGGGACTGCTGCTCTCCCTTGTGACATCTACAAGCTGCAGGGGAACATTATCCCCCTTAGGACGCCACTCCATCCACATGGTGGCAAGATGCCACCTGCTGGGTGGAATAGGAACTACACCTGCCAACAGGGTGGATGGAGGAATACTATTGTGTTCTGACAATGGCGACTCCTCTTTCCAACAATCCCATCTGACAGAAGTCAATCATTAGACTGACTTCTCTCGAGCGGGATTGGCCATAGATGGATCAAAATTTGCCTGGTCCCTGCTAAACTTGCCAATTTTCAATCCATCTATGGTTAGCTTTACTGTACAAAAAAAAAATGGCTACACTTTAGAAATGAAGTGCAGGGATACACTTTAGAAGTGAAGTGCATTTATTGTAGACATTTGTTGTATATTTTTCCATTTTCCCAAACACAGCAATGCATAATTATAAAGCAATAAAATTAACCTTTCACCAAATATTGTGTTGTTGAAACCACATGTACCCAGAAGATTCACTTCTAATGTTTGGTGTATTTCATATTTACTGCTTTATAAATATAGCATTTCAAGTTACGCTTCTACAGTATGTGTGTGTGTATATACATATATATATATATACATATATATACACGTTTGATGTGTAAGAGCTCATTGTCTCTGGATTGGTTATTTTTCATAACTTAATTTAACCAAACGAAGCTTCAGATGATGTGCCATTGTGGCTGGCACCAATCAGAAACATATAGTAATGAATTAAATTAGACTCCCTGTTCCTCAACTGCTTGTGGCCTGCAGCATACGGCTCAATGACTTCACTTTAATAGTTGGTCATTAATTAACTAGTTTCCATGCAAATTCTTGATTTGGAATGTAAAAAATCTAAAAACTTTCAGATTATGCTTCCTCTTACTCCTACAACAGGCATTCTTCTTGAGACACCCTGCGTGCAATGTAAAAACCTACTAGTAATAACGCTGCTTATTTAATACAGAAAAAGACCATTTTTTGTCTATCCCTCCAAATTAAAACCATCTTTAAATGTACTTTGTCAGACAATTACATATGCAGACTGAATTATACCTATTTTTGCAGCTCTATGGAAAACGTGAAATACATTTTTTAGTTAATAAACATAATCCATCCTCCACTACGGACAGGGAATAACCTTCCTTTACAGCAGTGAGTGATCATAATAGTTAACAACCTACAGCATGAGTATATAAAAGCTCAATGAAGCAGTCTGCCAACGTCATATTTGCTTATCAGGTCAGCGATAAAAAATACAGACCATACTGTATAATATTCAGTTATAGCAGGAAAGTAAATTAGTCCCTAGTTTCATTAAAACTTAACTGTGGGTATCAAGCCAGCCCCCCCTCCCCCCTTATTTTGAACCTCATCTTAACTAATCACTCTGAGGCTAAAATCCTCTTTTCTTTACTTAAATTAGCAGTAACATGAAGCATCATGTCCTGAGTCTTCTATGTTCTTTTTTGCAGGTTGGAAAGGTCCTTCGTTATATGCTCACATCAATGTCTAGGTGATGTGAAATATTCCTGTTGGCCGTCCTGCAGTGGGGTCCTCTCAGGGTCCAGAAAAGTACCAGGTGTGATGGAACCGGTCAATGCAAGCTTAAACTACAGCACTGGATCACCAATCCTACTCCCAGAAGAGGTGCTGTGAAGGACATAATGCAAAAAACTTTCATTTTGTTTTTAGTAATTGAGTGGGAGGGGGTGGGAAGTAAGGAGGGGTGGGAGGCTGATATTTGCCCATAGACAAGCTTTAAAGACTAACTCTAGGCAAATAAAAAAAGTTTCCTTGCAGTGGGGCTGCACCCTTCACTATACAGGCTAATTGCTCGTTTAGGCTAGGATCCTGATGTCATCAAGACCAAAGCAGGTTTCTTTATTTTTAACAACCAAAGCAGGTTTATTAACCTGCATTGGACTTGTTGCTGCTAAGGACCAGTCCAATGAAGAAGCGCGGGGGAATGCCATGTTCCAGGGGAGCGGAGGATCAGGTAATTAAAAGCTTTTCTCCTCTATCCTCGAAAAAATAAGTAACCAACTCTTGTTGTGCAGGTGCAGCCATTTGCCATTGCTGACCTCCTAAAAATTTTAGTTGCTATCAGGCTTCAATCATCTATTGGTCACTGACCCAGAACAAGCATGCAGCAAGGTAAGTAAAAACTTTCAGTCTACATTGGTCTCTGCGTAATTATTGACTATTGGTAGTTTCAGAACAACTCGGAAATGGCATGTCACGGCACGAAAGGAAAGGTTGTATGTAAAGTGGAGTAAGTTATTAATTTATCAGACCTGGCATTAGCTGAGAACACTTGGGACACTGAAAAAATAGCTGATTGGCTGCCACAAGTTACTCCACTGTGTACTACCTTTTGCTCCTTTACATAATATGAAAAAAATGAAAGATACAGTTAGGTCCATATATATTTGGACACAGGCACAATTTTTATACTTTTGGCTCTGTATGCCACCAGAATAAATTAAAACGAAACAATCCAAATGAATCTGAAGTGCATGCTTTCAGCTTTAATTCAAGGGTTGGAACATAAATATCAAGTACAAATTATAGAAACTGCAACCATTTTTATACACAGTCCCTCCATTTTCAGGGGCTCAAATGTAATTGGACAAATGAATATAATCATAAGTAAAATATTCATTTTTAATATTTTGTTGAGAATCCTTTACTGGCAATGACTGCCTGAAGTCTGAAACCTATGGGCATTACCAAAGACGGAACCCATGGACATTGCCAAAGAATGGGTTTCCTCCTTTCTGATGCTTTGCCAGGCTCTAACTGCAGCTGTCTTCAGTTTTTATTTGTTTGTGGGACTTTCTGCCTTTAGTTTTGCCTTCAGCAAGTGAAATGCATGCTGAGTTGGGTTGAGACCAGGTGATTGACTCGGCCATTGCAGAATATTCCACTTCTTTTCCTTCAAAAGCTCCTGGGTTGCTTTTGCAGTGTGTTTTGGATCATTGTCCATCTGTACTGTGAAGCGCCGTCCAATCAACTTGGCTGCTTCTCTCTTCTGTCACATCATCAATAAACACCAATGACCCAGTGCCACTGGAAGCCATGCATGCCCATGCCATCACACTGCCTCCACCATGTTTGACAGATGACGTTGTGTGCTTTGGATCATGAGCTGTTCCAAACCTTCTCCACACTTTTTTCTTCCCATCATTCTGGTACAGATTAATTTTAGTTTCATTCATCCAAAGAATTTTCCAGAACTGGTCTGGCTTTTTTAGATGTTTTTTGGCAAGGTCTTATCTGGCTTTTCTATTCTTCAGGCTTATTAATGGTTTACACCTTGTGGTGAACCCTCTGTATTTGCTCTCATAAAGTCTTCTCTTGATTGTAGACTTTGACAATGATACGCCCACCTCCTGCAGAGTGTCCTTCACTTGTCAGGATGTTATGAATGGGTTTTTCTTTATCATAGAAAGGATTCTGCGATCATCCACCACTACTGTCTTCTGTGGACGTCCATGTCCTTTTATGTTGCTGAGCTCACCAGTGTGTTCTTCTTTCCTCAGAATGTACCAGACTGTTGATTTGGCCACTCCTAATGTTGCTGCTGCTCTGATACATTTGATTTGTTTTTGAAGTCTTACAACAGCCTGTTTCACTTGCATGGACAGCTCCTTTGATGTAGGTTCACAGCAATATAGTCCAAATGTAAATACCACACTTAGAATCAACTACAGACATTTTTCCTGCTTTTTCCTGCTTAATTGATGAAGAAATAATGAAGGAGTAGCCCACACCTGGCCATGAAACAGCTTTTGATTCAATTGTCCAATTACTTTTGGTTCCTTGAAAAAGGGGGGATGGCTACTCTTAAGAGCTGTAATTCCTAAACCCTTCCTCCAATTTGGATGTACATACCCTCCAATTAAACCTGAGAGCATGCACTTTTAGTCCATATCCATTATATAACTATAGCTTGAATATGGTTTGGTAAATACCTGGAAAAAAATAAAATTGTACCTGTGTCCAAATATATATATGGACCTAACTGTATATCGTTACTGTTTCAAATTGACCAGGATTGTAAACACAAAAGTACACTGAATAATTACCAGAAGAAACACAATGTTTTAGTAAACATTAGACCAGGGGTCTCCAAACTCTAAACAAATGGCCAGTTTACTGTCCTTCAGATTTTAGGAGAGCCGGACTGTGGCCATTGGGAGCAGAGAAGGTCCCAACATCAGATAGAAAAAACAGTGCCCTAAGGAATTATGCCTCATCATTGGTGTCATTTGGAGGAACTGTGCCTCATCATTGGTGTCACTGGGAGAAATTGTGCTGCTTCATTTGTGACAGGGGGGGAATTAAGCCACATTGTTGGTGTCAGTGGATGAAATAGTGCCCCAAGGGCTGGATGAACGCAAGCAAAGGGCCGCATCTGGCCCCTGAGCCACAGTTTGGAGACCACTGCCTTAGACCAATGGTGCAATATAGCTGTAGATATATTTACATAAATATTAAGGAATTTACAAATATTTAGGCCATTTTTAGAATTTAGAATGGGCTGCCAATACACAACCAAGGATTCAAATACCAGGCCTTCCCTTTCTTTTTTTGTAATACAATGCACTATCATGCATGGTATGTGCTGTAATGCAGGTCCATTGGCATTTACTGTAACATACGGGTGACTTTTTGGGCCACTTTGTTCTATGTAGTTTTTGTAGGATGCCTCCTACCAGGGCAATGTTAGCTTTGAAGACTGACGGAGGCTAAAAAACATAGGTACTGCATGATCTACTGTATCTTCCGCCTGTGTGGACAGACCATAAATCAAGCTTGAATGTTACTAGTAATTAATTGTGCTGTTGTATATGTTAATGACACCTTAGTGGTGTTTTCTTTATAGAGCAATTGTGCTCCATTGGTGTAAGGTTTGGGCATTAATACTGTATTGACAATAAGACCAAAAGTACTTGGTGGTGTTGCTCCAGGCTGAGGTGTAGAGCCCAATTGGCACTCAGGATAATAGGGATACCAGCGTAATAAAAACTCGTCCAGTGAGCAATGAACACTTTAGCTTGAAACTACCTTACCTGATCCTAGTATAAGCCTCAGTCCATGCTACTCCTTGGAACGTTTTGCCCCACCCACCGGGGCTTAATCATAGGACCACTATGATTAAAGCCAAGACACCAATTGAAATCTATCAGTAATTACAAAGCAATCCTGCCCCTTGTCAGTGCAAATTAATATCAGCTGGTTCAGTCTCAACTGATGGCCTATAAAAAGGTGTCTCATTACCATGGTGTCACACAAGAAACATCTCATGATGGGTAAAAGTATTTCTCAAGACCTGTGCAACCTTATTGTTGCAAACCGTACTGATGGCGTTGGTTACAGAAGGATTTCTATACTTCTGAATGTTCCAGTGAGCACTGTCGGGGCCATAATCCGGAAGTGGAAAGAATATGATTTCACCATAAACTGGCCACGACCAGGTACTCCTCACAAGATTTCTGACAGAGCAGTGAAATGAATTATCGTAAGAGGTGTCCAGGAGCCGAGGACCACTTGTGGAGAGCTTCAGAAAGACCTGGAATTAGCAGGTACAAATGTTTCAAAGAAAACAATAAGTAATGCACTCAACTGCCATGGCCTGTATGCACGTTCACCACGCAAAACTCCATTGCTAAAGAAAAAGCATGTTAAAGCTTGTTTATAGTTTGCTGCTCAACATTTAGACAAGCATGTGAATACTGGGAGAATATAGTCTGGACAGATGAGACCAAAATTGAACTCTTGCCATAATACACATCATGTTTGAAGGTCAAATGACACTTCACATCACCCCAAAAACACCATACCAACAGTGAAGTTTGGAGGTGGGAACATCACGATGTGGGGCTGTTTTTCCACCATACGGTACCGACAAACTTCATATCATTGCAGGAAGAACGACTGGAAAAATGTATCAAGACATTCTTGATAAAAATCTGCTGCCATCTACCAGGATGAAGATAAAACGAGGGTGGACATTTTAGCAAGAACCCAAACACAAAGCCAAGGAAACACTCAATTTGTTTAAAAAAAAAGAGAAAACAAAGCTGCTACAATGGCCCAGCTAATCACCTGACTTGAATCCAATAGAAAATCTATGGAAAGATCAAGATTTGTGTGGAAGAATGCATCAAAATCACATCTGAGCAATGCAAGCGACTAGTTTCTCCATACAGGAGGCGTCTTGAAGCTATCATTACCAACAAAGGATCTTGTATGAAGTATTAAATACATTTCAGTTAGCGTGTTGAATACTTTTTCCCTGTGTCATGTCATTTTATTACACATAACTTAATTTCTGAACTTATCTGTTTTGGTTTCTTTGTATGTATGGATTGCATGAGTTCTTGTCATAATGTGGTGAAAATTTCATGTTAATAGCACTTTTAGAAATATATTTACTGAGAAAAATGGTGACGCGTTCCATACTTATTTTACCCACTGTATTTGTGCATTATATTCTGAAGATGTATGAAAACAAATCTGTATATAACATATGCTGTGATTTGTGTTGTATAGAATACCATCCAGGGCTCACCAAGCAGTCAAGCAAGACTGAATGAATGCACATTTCCATTGCACAGGGACCACTGCCAATTATTCACCAGCAAGTGAGGGGGGAGAGAGTGATTCATTTTTATTTTATTTTCTGGCAATTTTCTCAAAGCATCCTACACATTTTACCCAAGACACCTTAAAAATACTTTTATTATGTCTCTGCAATTCCACTGGGTCACCACCGCAAGATTGTATTGCTAACAGTGGCTGTAAAGCAATTCATGAGTCCAAAGACATTCATATACAGTAGGTTAATTGGCTCTTGTCTAAATTGGTCCTAGTATGTGTATATAGGAATGTGAGTTAGTCTAGGTTCACATCTATGCATTTTTCGCTGCATTTTGCAGAAACGCACAACAGTCCATTTAACATGATTTCCTATGGGACAGGTTCACATCTCTGCGTTTTCACCCGATGCGTTTTTTGGAAAGGGTCAGGGACTTTTTTAAATGCAAAATGTTGCATTTTGGTTCAATAGACTTCAATGCAGAAAAGCATGCAATGTGTTTTGGATGCATTTTTGATGCGTTCTGCACTTTAATCTGCCTAAAAACAAGTAAAAAATAAATAAACCCGCAAACACATCAAAAACACGGCAATAACGTATGCACAAACGCAAATCGCACTGCAGAAATGGATCAAATGCAAACTGCATAGGTGTGAACCTAGCCTTAGAGATTTTAGATCTCTAATGCCCAACCCGCCGGCCCTCTGCATGCAGCCCGCAAGCTGTTGGACACCAGTTTGCCAGCAGAGTGGCAACAGGGTGCCAGGCGCTGAAACACTCTCTTTCTGTCATGACCACCAATACAGAGGAAGATGGGGGTTAACTTTCACTGCCACTGACCACCAATGCAGGGGAGTGCGGGAACTAAATTTCACTGCCAATGACCACCAATGTGGGGAGTTAAAGTAGAATTCCGTGCAAAGTCTAACTACTCTTACCAAAGCTGGCTACCCCCTCTTAACATCTATTCTGACTAATCAGTGTAATAAAGATCTGTGTACTTACCTATTTTCAGGCCTCTCCACTCACATGAGTCTCCCCTGTGTCAACTAGTGGCTGCTGCAGGGGAGAGGAGAGAGCGCTCAGCAATGGCTGACATTGCCTGGGAGCACTGACATCACCCCTAGGCTTCTATAAGCCATCTGCTGTTGGTGCTCCCTCCTCTCCACTGCAGCTGCCACTGGCTGACACAGGGGGGCTGGATCACATCACTGGACCAGAGTTACCTGAAAATAGGTAAGTATACACAGGTATCACAATAGGTGTTAGGAGGGAGTATATTTACAAGAGAAGTATGGACAAAGCTGTTTTTGGCTATGCTTCTCCTGTGGGTCACAGGAGTGCTGTTAGTTTTGCACTCCTATAGCCAAAGGTAATGTTAATAAACAGAAAAGTTCCATATCTATGCCTAATAAAGAACTATGCAACCCAACTATACCTTGATGACCCTTTTATTTTTAAATCTTTTGTGATTGTTCCTGGCACAGTGTCCCCAACAAAGCGTAAAGTCAAGGTTCATATTTCACTTTTATCGTACATTTTACTGTTGTGTACTAGTCACAGTGATATGGAAACCTAATGGTTCTATCTAAAACCTCATGCATATGGAATAATGACTCACTTTTTTGTGGCTCTGTTGCCAAAAACAAATTGCATACACAGGCTGGAAACACAGCTCAAAGGTCATGTACTGAATGAGACATGTATTTCTTACATCAATAAATGTTTTATGGATTGGGAAGAGTTCTTGGTTACAGCAGAAAAAATTGTTTATGATACAGAGAAAAACTAAAAGGAGATTGGTGATTTGGTATGGTTGCCACTTAGTAACAATATTAACATATAATGAATCAATATTTCTAGCTTCAGGAAAATTTTTACAGGACAGGAAACAATATTGCCCTGCTTGCGAATTGATAAATTAAAACTACAGTGCCAAACAAACCCATGTTTCAGCACTGGCAGGGTGGTAGCATTCAACACCCCACATATGATCATGGCGGCTGAGGTTTCTGTGCTGACAGCATGCTCACCAACAGCTCCCAGTATCTATTTATTGTTGTGGGTTGGCAGGATGGGCTCCTGATCATGTGATCAATGTGACAGTAAATCACAGTGGTCACGTGATCAGGAAGTCTGTTCCACCTTTGTGCCCTAGATATATATACAGTGGATATAAAAAGTCTACATACCCCTGTTAAAATGTCAGGTTTCTGTAATGTAAAAAAATGAGACAACAATAAATCATTTCAGAACTTTTTCCTCCTTTAATGTAACCTATAAACTGTACAACTCAGTTGAACAACAAACTGAAATCTTTTAGGTGGAGGGAATTAAAAATAAAAAACTAAAATAATATGGTTGCATAAGTGTGCACACCCTTAAACTAATACTTTGTTGAAGCACCTTTTGATATTATTCCAGCACTCAGTCTTTTTGGGTATGAGTCTATCAGCATGGTACATCTTGTCTTGGCAATATTTTCCCACCTTGCAAAAACACTCCAAATCTGTCAGATTACGAGGTCATCTCCTGTGCACAGCCCTCTTCAGATCACCCCACAGATTTTCGATCGGATTCAAGTCTGGGGTCTGGCTGGGCCATTCCAAAACTTTAATTTTCTTCTGGTGAAGCCATTCCTTTGTTGATTTGAATGCATGCTTTGAATCATTGTCATGTTGAAAGATGAAATTCCTCTTTATGTTCAGCTTTCTAGCAGAAGCCTGAAGGTTTTGTGCCAATATTGACTGGTATTTGGAACTGTTCATAATTCCCTCTTCCTTGACTAAGGCCCCAGTTCCAGCTGAAGAAAAACAGCCCCAAAGCATGATGCTTCCACCACCATGCTTCACTGTGGGTATGGTGTTCTTTTGGTGATGTGCAGTGTTGTTTTTGCGCCAAACATATCTGTTGGAACTATGGCCAAAAAGTTCAACCTTGGTTTCATCAGACCATAACACATTTTCCCACATGCTTTTGGGAGACTTCAGATGTGTTTTTGCTAAATTTAGCTGGGCTTGGATGTTTTTCTTCATAAGAAAAGGCTTCCGTCTTGCCACTCTACCCTATAGCCCAGACATATGAAGAATACGGGAGATTGTTGTCACATGCACCACACAGCCAGTACTTGCCAGATATTCCTGCAGCTTCTTTAATGTTGCTGTAGGCCTCTTGGCAGCCTCCCAGACCCGTTTTCTTCTCGTCTTTTCATCAACTTTGGAGGGACATCCAGTTCTTGGTAATGTCACTGTTGTGCCATATTTTCTCCACTTGATAATGACTGTCTTCACTGTGTTCCATGGTATATATAATGCCTTGGAAATTATTTTGTACCCTTCTCCTCACTGATTCCTTTTAACAATGAGATCCCTCTGATGCTTTGGAAGCTCTCTGCGGACCATGACTTTTGCTGTAGGATGTGACTAAAAAAATGTCAGGGAAGACCTACAAGAACAGCTGAACTTTATTTGGGTTTATACAGAGGCACTTTAAATGATGGCAGGTGTGTACTGACTCCTATTTAACATGATTTTGAATGTGATTGCTTAATTCTGAACACAGCCACATCCCCAGTTATAAGAGGGTGTGTACACTTATGCAACCACATTATTTTAGTTTTTTATGTTTACTCCCCCCCCCCAAAAAGATTTCAATTTGTTTTTCAATTGAGTTGTACAGTTTATAGGTCACATTAAAGGTGGAAAATGTTCTGAAATTATTTATCTTTGTCTCATTTTTTTACATTATAGAAACCTGACATTTTAACAGGGGTGTGTAGACTTTTTCTATCCACTGTATATGTTATGCTGACTATATTTGGTGCAATGCAGCACCTTAATAATGTGAGTGTGTTTCTGCATCTTGGAAATGCGTAAAAACATTTTTAAAAAGAGTTAAGCACTATTTTAGCATTTTTGTCATGTGTTGCTGAGTGGTGGAGAGGGCTTGAGAGTGCCTTAAAGGGACAGTACCATAACGCTTGGAAGGAACTGGATTCAGATTGGAGGTCAAAAGAGGGAATCTATCACCAGTGAGGACCACTAGGGATACCATGGAGATATTACTAGTCCACAGATGGGGACACAAGCTATCTAGGTAATTTTTGCACATGTAGGATTAATGGTACAATTTTCAGTTATTTTGAAAAAGCGCTACATCGTTATGGTATATAGGTTCATTGGCACATATATATTTGTGAGAGTGTGGGAGATGGCAGCTGCTTTTTATTTAGTTTGGTTTTAAGCTATTATATATTTTTGGGTCATAGCAGCTCACAAGGCACATATTCAACCATCATATTAACCTGTCCTGTATCATTCACATTAACACTCCCTGTAATCCTTACACTAACCATCCCTGTGACATTGGGGCCTCTTGCACACTTCTGCTTGAAAATGCTCAGTTTTCCAGCATACAGTGTTTTTTGTACTGATCTAAAATGCAGGCCATTGTTTTCAATGTGCTTGTACACACATGTGCGTAAACAAGTGCTGTGTATTAACTAGTAAAAAAATATATAGAAATCTGAGTTGACGGTCTGTATTTCTGCATATATAATCACACATATGAACAAATATGCAAATGTAACTCTTCCTGCTTGTGTTTGCATACTCTCAAATACGCGCAAGTGATATACAGCTCATTTGCGTGTTTTTCTGACAGGAATGTCTGATGCTCATTTATCAGTACAGTGTGCAAGAAGCCTAACCCTCCCTGTATATTCATAGATTTGTTTGTATAAATTCCAGCATCATTTACTGAGCTCTGTTAATAAGGAGAAAGGGAGAAAGAGGACTATATGTGAAAAGGAGCTTATGTTGTCATTGACTCAAAAACAAAATACAAGAAATCAATATGCGACATTTCATATTCACATTACTAAAAAGAAAACATTATTTAGTCCTGACCATAATATATTAAAAAAGGGAAAATATGTAAAGAATCACTACTCATTGAATTACTATACTGAATAATATCAATACATCTAATAAAGTGGAACTAAATTTCAACAATGAAAAATTGCTACGCGGTAACGTTTTTTGGCAGAGGAGATGTGCAAAGTTCCATGCGGAGTGCAGTGTACACCCATGGCTGATCTTACAAATGCTGGGAAGATGCACTTCCAGTGTGCATGCATAGGACCTACATTATCAGAGGCTGTCCAATTGGAGAGAAGGAAGATGCGGGACTCAGAAGAAGACCATCAAAAAATGTCAGTGACAGAGACACGGGGAAAGTGTGCCATAATGTGCACATATGCACATTAAATTGTTACTAAACCCAGGACCCTGCATTCACTATATCTGGTCTCCCACAGTACACACAACATGGAAGTGCAATTATTTTAGTAAATATAAACTGCTAAATACCATCAGCAGTTGCAGCAGTCTTTTGACTTCTATCAGTGTCCAGCTAAGCGCTGGCTAAAGCTTATAGGAGTTTTCATTTTCCTATGACTGCCTTAGGCCTCACACTGGGCATTTTTACAGTTGCTGTTTTGGGCATGAGACATTTTTTTTTTCTACCTGCCCCTAAACTGTCCTGCATGTTATCCTATGTGTTCCTGCACACATGGGCTTTTAGCAGGATTTTCTGCCAGGAGAGTTTAGCGGCAGAAAAAAAACACCTTCATTCTGGAATAGCACCGTTTTGGCAGAAAAAACTCTCCTAAACTCTGCTAAATGCTGGTGCCTAGCAAAGGGCTGGCGCATCCAGAACAATGGATGAGTCGTCAGCTGTCAGTAGGGTTCCCCGCTGACAGCTGAATGTAAAAAAAAAAACTTTGCTGGTATAGATTTCAAGGGGAACCCCAAGCCAAATTTTAAAAAAAAAATCCATACCAGACCCTTATCCAGTGTTGTATTTAGGTTTTGTGCTGCCCTAGGCAACACAAAAAATCGGACGCCCCCACACCAGACCCCCCCCCCTACGGAGAGAGAGTCTGACATTGATCAACAACACCCCTGCCCCCAAAGCCTTCCACTAACCCCCCCTCCCATGGCGACCGAGAGAAAGACACTCACAGTCACAGCTCTGGACATCCCCGGAACTGACAGTTGGGCTTTGCATACACCATCAAGCAGCATCTCACAGATACCACCTGGTCCCCATGGTGCATATGTCCCTTTTTCCAAGGGGCAGTGCTGCCCCCCTAAGAAATGCTGCCCTAGGCAAATGCCTTGTTTGCCTTGTGGTAAATACGCCCCTGCCCTTATCCTTACTAGACGCCACTCTTGAATCATACACCGTTTTTAAAAAAATTTCTGCTGGTCAAAAATGTTTTTTTTACAATTAGCTGTCAGCGGGGAACCCCACTAACAGCTGGTGATTCATCCGTTATTAAGGCCGCAGCATCCGACTTTCCGGCCCGCTCTTTAACAACGAAGGCCCTGCTCCTTAATGCTGAAGCTACTAAACGTAACTTACACACTAGGCTAAACACTGATAAACATTAGCGTTTTTTTGTCCAGTGTTTCTAAAGCAGTTTTTAGCTTTTCTAGTGTGCATGAAGCCTTATACAGCTACAGACATTTAATCAAAAAAGTCAACTGTGAGCCGTCGTATGAGATACATGTCTGTTGCTTTAATTGGGAAATTTGCAAGGCAGGATTACCTGTAGGCAAGATGTGCAGAAACTTTGATTTTACTGTGCTGTGGACTAGCAATGAAAGAATGATAGCGCTTACTAGTTGTTTTTTTTTTTAATTACTTGCCCAGACACAATCATTTGCAGATTTTGAGAAATAATTGTAATGTATAGCCCTACTTTTTGTGCAAATTAATACTTAGATTTACAACTGGCATGTAAATAAATCACAAAACATTCTTATGCTAACTTTTCTTTGACTGTTGTACACTGTTCTTAGTCAACGTTCCTGCTATCTAAAAGCAGTGCCTATCGCTGCATGGGCACCTGCAATAAAACCAAGGTCTCAAGCAAGGCCCCCTCCTTCCACTGCCTGTGCTAAACAGAAAAACCATCACCATGGAAAACTGACATTTGGCTGGTTTGCTGCATTGCACTGATCTAATTTTCCCCATAAAATTTTTCATTCTGCAATGTTCTACCAGTTCACAGGAAAAACAATTTTCAAACAGAAGCAGGTAGGAACATATGTTTTGAACTAGTGTAAGGCTTGAGGTATGATGTCCATCAATATGGCACCAATATGGCTGCCACTATGTTCTTTTACTGCTTAATCTCAGTATGAAGAGGGAAATATTGGGCAGGCCACACAGCGATTTTTCAACCAGATGTATATCTATGGCAGTGATAACAACATAGAGAAATATAGTCACGCCTAAATGTTACAACACCAACAATAAACTCATCTCAGCTTTTACCATTGAGCATTAGGGACCTTGCACCAAAACATCAACTGTGCTATTTTCAAACAGGAAAAAAATATAAAAGGTTGAATGTGCTTTGAATAGTACCTGTAAAATGTAAAAAAAAATATTTAAAAGAAGGTGCTAGCGGTATTGTATAATTCTATGGACATAACATGCTTTATATAAGTGAAGCATGACCCATTGGGGCGTATTTATAAAGCAGAGAGAGGAGGAATATGTTTTGTGGTCGGAGATGAATTTACTATACAGGCATTCCTTGGTTTACTAATCTAATGCATTCTCTGGGATGTTTCGTATTGCAAAAAATTCGTAAACCAAAACGCGGTTTACCATAGGAATGCATTGGAAACCAATTAATCCATTCCAGGTCAGAAAAAAGTTGAAAAAAAAGTATTTTATCTGTTAAAACTCTTTATAAAGTGCACTTTAAAGGCATAAATACTGTACAGGGACATGATTAAAAATTTCCAGAATGGCTCCAAAACTCGATGCAAAAACTGCTCCAACACCTCCACACTTGACGCCATGTGCTACCCACAGACTCCAGCATGCACGGGGCCGGCGCTATAAACCTCCCAGGCACAATTCATACTGGGAAAACTTGCTTCATATTGCGAAAAAAATTTGTAAATGCACTGAAAACCAATTAATACTTTCCGGAGGTCAGAAAAAAGTAAAAAAAAGTCTTATCTGTTCAAAACTCTTTATAAAGTGCACTTTAAAGGCACGGGGCCGGTGCTATAAACCTCCCAGGCGCAATGTATCCTGGGGAAACTTGCTTCATATTGCGAAAAAAATTTGTAAACCGAGGCATTATTTGCAATGGATTTTCATTCGTAAACCAAAAATTATGTTAACCGTGTTCGTAAACCGAGGAACGCCTGTACATTCACTGCAGGTGAATCAGTCACTAATTTAAAACATGCACCAAGAAGATACACCTGTGGTGAAGGTTTAGCAAAAGTCACATGCACTGTTTTATATCAGATCATTAGTTCCTTCCATACTAAAAAAAAAACAATGATAGCACATGCTGTATATCAAGTTCAGTTCTACAGTAGACTTTTTTTTGTTCTCTAGTAAATTGTGCAAAAGCAATTTTACAATCACAGTATGACAGTAACAGCAACAAGTCTACTGAAGAAAAGCTACGAGAACTGTTCTGGAATAACCTAGCTAGTGTTTAAAGTGTTAAACCTGGAAAATCTGTGACTTTGCAAATGCAAACATTTTGGAAACAATGGTGTAGCCTTCCTTGGGCAAATATAGCTGCACAATAAACATCTGTTTTGCTTGCTTTGAAAATTAACAATTTCTTATTTTTCACTGGGGGCTGCGGAATAGGGAGGGGTCAAGAATGGGTGTTGGTTAACTGTTTATTGACATCTATCTTAACTTTGTTAGAATAGAGAACAAAGGGCAGAAAGGAGGAATTCCAGCCAACAGTACCTTTTAAAAGTCCATAGTTTAATGGAAGGGGTAGTGTTTGTGTACTTTTCCTTTGTGTGCAGTATGGGAAAATATGCTTCTTTCTTCTGTCATATCACATTTTCAATTTTCAATTAACCTGACCGTAGTGATTCTCGAAGAGATTCATAATACTTCACCCTCCAAAGACTGACCTCGAGCAAACACTAAATAGGGACCTGTTGACATCTGACATGAAATACCTCTACAAAACTTTAATACACTGGGGTATGTTTTATTTTAAGAATAAAAATGCAAAACTAGATAATAAGATATGTGTGGGGTTACTAAGGGACTTGAGCTGACCATACACAAATAGAATTTTAGCCGATTGCTGCTGATTTGGCCAAAACGTTTGTGGAAGGAATCAGATGAGAATTCAGATGAGAATTCTCATCCGAACAACCTCTATATCCAATAAGATAGAGGCAGTGTTCAGGTATTTTTTACAACTCTGGGTGCCAACTGTCAGAATACAACAGTCGGCAGGGAAGACTCTGCAGTCCACAGTTTGCGGTGGATGAGGTAAGTGGTTTCTCCAAATCATCCTGATGGGCTGAATGAGAGAAAACTTAGTATATGGCCAGCTTAAGCTTGGCTTAAAAAATATTTTTTTAGGTATTAGATGTTAGGGGAGGAGGGCAAACTCTACCTTTTAAGAGTTAGCATTGGAGCAGGTTTTTTAAGTGGCTTAAGTCTGAAGGTTTTTCTGCCTTCATGCATTCTATGCATGAAGGTTAAAAACCTTCTGTGTGCTGCTCCACCCAATGCCCCCTCCTTATACTCACCTGAACCCCCTCTCTATCCAGCAATGAGCAAACTGAGCGAATGAGAGAGTGGGGGGTGGGGCCAAGCCACGGCTCTATGTGTCTTATTGCTGCATTGAGCAGGGAGCGGAAGTGAGCACGCACCAGTGCCCCCATAGCAAACGGCTTGCTATTGGGAGCACTAGCCAAGTGGGAGGAGCCGGGACCACTGGCAGTTGATCCTAGAAGAGAGGATCGGGGCTGCTCTGTGCAAAATCATTACACAGATACACACAGGTAAGTATGATATGTTTGTTATTTAAAAAAAAATGAACCTTTAGAATCACTTTAATAAGAAGCCCAACAGTCCTAAAAGGCTATAAACAGATTCATGTTTGTTCACATCCTCCTGCCCAGAGACCTAACATGTGCCTGTTATAACATGCAAGAAAAAACAAAATGGACACAGATGTCAGAAAAGTTACATTGGTTCCAATCTGCTCTGATTCAGCGAGGAACCTATTCACAGGTTCAATGTTAAACGGAATAAACGTTGCTCTTCTGAAAGGTCCCTAAGCCTTGGTTCACACTGATGCAATTTCTGATGAGTTCCAGAACACATGGAATCACAGGACAGGCAATAGAACATGAGTTTCAATGGAGGTGTTCACAAAAGCGAAGTGCGAACATGATGTATTTTGAAAAAGGGTCCTGTGTGACTTTAGTGCAGTGTGATTTGTAGCTCCATAGACTTGAATGGAAACTGCATGTTGTGGATGCTAAGAGATTCCAGTAACAACTCGCACTGGAGCTGCTCCTGAAATCGCACTGCAAAAAAGATTCAACTCATCCAGCATTAGTACAAACAAACGAAACCAGCGCTCAGGTCTTCATGCAGACTTAAAGGAACTCAGAATGGTAAACGAAGAGGTGCTGCCCTTCAAAGATCGGGGAAATCTGGATGCTAATGGACAAAGAACAAAAAAGGGCGCACTCTCATCGTGCATTGCCGTGGTAGACCACGTGTTTATTGTATAATCAAACAGATGTATACTCACAAACCAAAGGATAATAAAAGCAGTGCGAATAGTCCTCAATGGCAGTCAATGCAATACTGTGCCCCAATTGGGGATAACTGACGCGTTTCGGGAGACAAACCCCCTTCCTCAGAGCTCAGCCAGCATTAGTGTGAACCTTGGCTCCACAACCTAATCTCCAGGCTTTGTCACAGCAACATACAAACAGAATGGGAGCTTGCAGGTCTACAGAAGGCCTTGGCCATGATGCCAAAATATATGAAAAAGTTCAAGTTATACATCTCCCTTCCAAACTCACCTCATTCCCATCACTCCCATTTACATCTGAATTGCAGTACAGCTTTACAGTGAATCTAACCCTAACTGAAGAAATGTGATTTGATAAAGCACTTTACGTCTACTTCCTGTCCACATGCGTGCAATCCAGTGTTGAATTTCCCAATAAAGTATGATGAAACAGTCATTTGTAGTCTCCATCTGAATCCCACATGACAAGGTGACAAAAGTGGTTAATATAGTTTTATTCCAACTTTTATCAATGTAAAAGGAAACAAGAGCACAGCTAGTGTTACCATATTACAACAGGAAATGCCTGAACAAGGTCATCCATGGCAGGATCACCAGGTATTATTTAAATGAAAGCAGCAGATTTAAAAAGATGGCTTTTGAAATTACATTAGCATGTTAAAGTTTATATGAGATTTTTGTGACTGGGTATACAGCTACTTCAATTATCCCTCTATAAAACAGACAGCCTTGAGAATAGACTTCGTTTTTCCAAGATCTAGCTGCCTCCTTAATTCTAAATATAGATCTCAACTTTTTTTCCTCTGTACTATTAAATGTTATAATCATGCCATCCTATTTTAGAATGACTTCACAGAGAAGCATCCTGTGTGTGCCACCAACATTCCATTTCCTCCTTGATAAAACTCCTTTGTTGATACATTTCAAAGAGTCATGTGCTTGTGTTTTTTTCAATGTGATTGGCTCTTGTATCTTTCTTTTTTGATACCAAATCTACAACAAAGGAAACTGTGGTATTTGTTACTGCTGCTGTTTAGACCATGTAGTGCTGACTAGAGCTTTCTTCCTACTCTCACTAAATCCCAACATCAGGATGATGGTGACTTCCTTTCATTTCACTACGTCTTCCTTCCCTTAAGGGGCGCTTCTAGGCAGCAAGTGAAATCAGTGAGCAACTAATGCTATCCAGCAATGCTACAGCTCTGCTAAAAGTGAAACTTCAACTCAGTTTAGCTTTATTTGAGTCCCTGTAACCCAAAATAGGCAGCACCTTAAGCAAAATTCCAGTCCATTTTTTTTTACGTTTTAGGTATTGTGGCAAAGGGTTAAAAGCTCTGTTAGATTTCTATTGTTGGCTATGTCTCTGTCTAGATTTGCCTTTACTTCCTGTCCAAGAGAGACAACATTTCCCCAATATGAGAGTATATCCCACCACTAACAGCTATCTCTGGAATCTATCGCCTCTATTCCTGTTGGCTGTCCCTTCACTTTATGTCGCAGTGACATTAGACTTCAGTACAAATAGTTGAGGTGGATCTTCCTAGTAGGGACACAGACTACAATAACTTTCTGAATAAGGTTTCAGATCCTATTTACTGTATCCATTCAGTTGAAGTTCTACTTTGGACAGCTCCACTGGTTAACTGGGAATGTGTTGTGAGTGTACATCCTAAAGTTTGCACTACATGCTTTCCACTCTCTGCTTCCTACATGGCAAATCACATGCAACCTATCAAGGGAGTTGTACTTTATGCGATGGACTGCAGGTAGCCCCAATTGTGTGTTTGGAAATCATTTTCCTGTATTACAAGTAGGAGCTCTGATATTACGAGATTGCCAACAAAAGGGATAGACTGGCACATCTAGTAGCAGTTAGTCACACTCAACTGGACTTGTTCTGTAATGTTGAAGATGTTTTTCAGCTTATTCAAACCACTTCTTCAATTCTAATCAATGTCAGGAAGATCCCATAGCATTTACTGTATGTCCACACCAGTAGCACTGACACCTTGATCAAATCACCATGAAAAGGAAGATGGTATTGTCCAAGATCAGGATGGGAGGTGTGAAGACTGTGGAACCACTTGTTAGAACTGAAGAAGTGGCTTGAATAATCTACAAAACATCATTACAGAACCAGCAGAAAGTAACTGACTACTTCTAGATAAACCATGACCTGACTAAATGAGACCTTCACAGACAACAGACTGGTGCGTTACCAAGAAGGTATGTATTGTGGGGTTTTATTTTTACGTATGACTGGAGTGGACCTTCAAATCAACCCTGCCAGGTTAAAAAGATTAAGCTGAAAGGTCCCTGCAATAGAAGAGCTTTCATACTCACCTCTATGGTGGTCCAAGTCTCCAAGCTTTGCTCCAGTCCCAGTGCTCAAGTTTTCATCACTCTTTTTGGCATTTCATTTCTAGGAGTGTCAAATGTCTGTGCTCCCGATCACACCATTTCAATATTCTGAACTCTATGCCAATGCCATTTCCTGTGGTGATATAGAGGTCAGAGGATGGAACCACAACCCCTGGTAGGTGACACAACATCTGAAATTCCTGAAATGGTAAATTCTGAAGAGTCTGACAGGGTATGCGAACTAGAAACGAACGAAGCAAGGAGGCATGGACCACAGGACACTGACAATAAAAGTTCTTCTATCGCAGGGACCTTTTAAGTGAACCATATTTTGTGAACTGATATAGTCCCTTTCAGGGGCGGACTGACCATTTGGAAACTCGGGCACTGCCCGAGGGCCCGGGGTCAGTAGGGGGCCCCATGAGATGCCCCTGGTACCTTTTTCATAGGCTTTTTTGAGTTTGGGTAAGGACACAGGGGCCCCATGATCCCTATTGCCCGGGGGCCCCATGAGCTGTCAGTCCGCCCCTGGTCCCTTTAGGCATCCCAGCATTTAGTGATGCAAAGTATATGTACAGAGATATGTGTAACATAAGGGCTAGCTGCACATTATTGCAAGTCAGGAATATGAGCACAACTGAACTCCTTCCTGACACACGAGAAATGCCCTGTTCTTTAGCAGACATGCAGGGGTACCATTCATTCTTAATGAAGCCCCCACTCATCAGCAAAACACCCGCGTTTTAATGCAGGTGAAACTGCACGGTGCCACAGCGCCACGCAGTTCCATGCAAAGCGATTTAAATAAAAAAGGGCCGGTGATATATTTCTCTGTGTTTCTGCTAGTAGGGCAGCCTAATTAAATGAATGGGTTGCCTTACATGCATAACGCAGCACACACAAATGTAAACCTAACCTAATAAAACTGAACTTGCTACAAACTTAATAATACTAGTAATGAAACAATAACTTGGGGAAAATTGCAAGGTGTTCCCCCTGCCCTACTTGCTGTAGTGACAACAAATTTTATACATCATCCTATGTCACTCTATACTGCACATTATCCAATATTTTATGCATAAAATTATGTTGAACTTTAATTTTAAAATAGGTCATTTCCAAAGTTTGCTGACATTTTGACAAGAGGCACAGGTTCTGTATAAAAACTGATAAATGTAGGATGTGTTACTGAGCAGTTGCTGAAATATGAGAATGACAGAAACATTTATTGGCCTGCAGCATAGACAACAATAGGCAGTATTGTGTATTTGTCCTTAGACAGAGGAAGTAAATACTGAAAACTGAATGTAACACAGAGATAATAGTGGGAACACTACAAAACTGTTCATATAATAACATCAACTAATAACACAGAGAACAAGTTGTTATATTTGCATACACAATTATAATGTACACTGATTTGTATCCCAAATAGATAAGTGATACCTGTCACTTGTCACAATTATCTATGGATATAGAATAATGCCAGATAGTGCTATATGCACCCAGCATACCAAAAAATGTGAATGTGCAATGTACAATTTGTGGAAATACATTGTACAAGTAAATGCAGATGCAGAAAATATCGACATTTAGGGCTTGTTCATACTTGACTTTATTTCTAACTCTTGCCAAACGCCCCTATAGCGTTTGGCAGGCGTTTGGGAAGCGGCTTTAACGCTCCTCAAATGCTCCCCAAATGCGCGGTATTGAGGCATTTGATAGGCATTTGCCAAGCATTAAAACTGCACCACAAATGCCTGTAATGAAGTTAAATGGTATTAACACTCCGCAATCGCCTCTCAACCATGTCGCAACCGCACTGCAAACGCCTGCCAGGCGTTTGAGGAGCAGCACCATAGACTTGAATGGGAGGCTTCAACTCCTCCTGACTCAACATGAGGCGCCAGTTTTGCTGCGACGCAACGCTAACGCTTCAGTGTGAACAGCACTGTGTGCTGCCATGTGCAGAATTTTCATAGGCGTTTGAGAAGTGTTAAAAACGCTTCCCAAACGCCTGTCTGACGCCTGCTGACAAAGCTAGTGTGAACGTAGCCTTACAAGCATCCAGTCGCTAACTGCCATTCACTTGTCTTGGTAGCTGATATGGCGTCATGGCTCCCTGGGTACAGGGAAGTGCCAGGCATGTAACACATCAAAAATCAGAGTGCTCCAATACTTTAGACTCCAAGACTCTTTAGACTCCGGGAGCAAGTAAATGTCCATATGCATGAGGACTTATAGGGGTTTAACCATCAGACAAAATGAGACTACTAAAGAGGTTCTAAAAGAACAATCCCCCAAATAAGGGAGTTGAGAGCTATGGATACATATGGATTTTGAACAGATACTAAGATTTGCACCTTGTATATGGAGCAAAGTAAGTGGTAATGCGTGGGCATATGGCAGCATGGACTGATATTTTCATTCCAAATGAGGAACAAACATGGGATCGTAAGACTTTTCAAAAAAGTGTACAATAAATGCAAAAACCGTACATGTGTGTTCAGGGGCGGACTGACCATTTGGAAACTCGGGCACTGCCCGAGGGCCTGGGGTCAGTAGGGGGCCCCATAAGATGCCCCTGGTACCTTTTTCATAGGCCTTTTTGAATTTGGGCAAGGACACAAGGGCCCCATGATCCCCTATTGCCCGGGGGCCCCATGAGTTGTCAGTCCGTCCCTGTGTGTGTTGCACCCAGATAATGCAGCATATTCTACAGGAAAGTGTCCCGAAAGTGCACCATACTAGGTAGCTTAACCCCTAGGACTCTGTTACGGAAAGGCTTCACCAGTTACCTGCTCTGTTTTTTCTAAGCTGCTGCATGGTTACCTTCTGCTACACTGTATGTACCCTGAATACTCATACAGACCTAGCAAGTATCATCGGGAGATATTGCAACCTGGTCAAATAAGATGATTTTTGAGAAAAATTCAACAAACCAAATTTAACACCTTTATAGTCAGATGTTTGGAAATCAGGTCTCAGGATGTAAATGTTTGCTTACTTTGATTAGGTTGTATATGGCCTGCTAAGAAGCAGTCAAGTTATGCATATTACAAATCACTGTTTAGGAAAAACTGCTGTGTCACAGTCAAATGACACTGTTTATTATATAGGGATCAATGTGACATTAGTCACAGCTTTGAATGCTCTTATGTAAATATGTACACTTATGTGTAACATTTCAGTTTATTTATATGAGCACATGTATATGCAGGAGTGCAGAGGAGCCAGGGAGCAATCAGGGACAAAAGAAATACAACTATAACATGCACACTGGACGTTTTTAAAGCTGCTGTTTTTGGCTTTTGCAGTTTTTCTACAGCCAGTAAACTCCCCAGCATGTTATCCTATGTGTCCATGCACAGATTGGCTTTAATCAGCATTTTTTGGCTGGGGAGTTTTTTGACTGGAAAAAATCTCCAGAACTAGTGCATTTCTAGAGCAGTTTTTTAGCTGTAAAAATGCTCTAATGCTTGGGTAAAAAAGAATCTAAAAAACACAGCTAAATGCTAAAAAATGCTGAAAAACTCGTGTTTTTAATATGACTTTACACAGCTAACACTACCAGCATTATTAAAACGCCCAGTGTGCATGGAGTATAAGATGTCTGGAGATCTCAAAAGAGACTCCTGGAGCATTCCCCTCTCACTTTCCTTATACACAACCTAAAGTGTATCTCTATGGTCAAGATGTAAATTCTTATATCAATTAATTCTAGCCTACTCCTATTATTCTGAATGATGGACTACCTACTTAAAGTGATTCTAAAGGCTCACGTTTTTTTACCTTCATGCATTCTATGTGAGCCAGTGAGAAGAGAGAGGGGGCGAGGTCAAGCTGTGGCTCCATGTGTGAATGGAAACACGGAGCAGTGGGTGCCCCCATAGCAAGCTACTTGCTGTGGGGGTACCCGACAGGAGAGAGGGGTCAGGACAGCCTGCGGGGGGACTCGAGAAGAGGAGCATCTGGGCTAATCTGTGCAAAACCACTACACACAGTAGGTATGACATGATTGTTATTTTTTCTTTAAAAAAAAAAAAAAAATAAGCCTTTAGAATCACTTTAAAGTGTTACTAAACTCAGGACCCTGCATTTACTATATCTGATCCCCCACAGTACACAGAACATGGAAATGAAATTAATTTAGTAAATATAAACTGCTAAATACCTTTACTCATAAACAGTTAGTCTTGTGACTCCTCTATCAGTGTCCACCTGAGCACTGGTTAAAGCTTGTAGGAAGAGTTTTCATTCTGTTCTAGGAGGATGCAGAATCCCTGACCTCTGTCAGGACAGTGCTGATTGGCCCTGTGCTGATCACATGCATTATCCCAAGAAAGAAAAAAAAAAAACTGCTCTAGCAATACACACCAAACTGAGCATGTGCAGAGTGACTCCACATGATATGTCTTATCAGGAGATTGCAGGGAGACACTGGAAGAAGGGAAGGATCAGAGAACTCAGCATCAAACAGCGTTTTGACACAATGCAGAGGATTAACCCCTTAGGTTCCACAGTGAGTATAACAAGCATGCTTTACTGCATATACAGACTGATTTTACTGTTGTGGGTTTAGTAACACTTTAACTCTCATTCGCTATATCCTGTGGGTAGACTCTGCTGTGTCACACATATCACAGAGTCTGCCTTTGAACTACAAGGAAGCTGAGAGGAGGAGTTTCAGGAGGCGGAGTCATGACAGTAATCACTACTTACAGACAGCAAGATATCTTGGCATATGTAGTCCTTAAAAGTTAAAAGCAAACAGCAGAGGAAAAGCTGCAAAGCATGCAGGGAATCCAGAAATTGTGGAAGGAGATGGCCAACAGACAGGCAGAAGTCCCAACATGAAAGGAGGTATTTCAAGAAAGCTTACTGTATATTGGATTGTCAAAAAGAACTATTGTTTGTATTATTATTACAATGTAATAGTTATAATGTTATAAAATGAAAGTGTATGCTGTGACCATAGATTTCCTTTACCCCCGTTTCACATCTATGGGGCCGTGCGGGCCGCGTATTGCACAAGCACGAGAGCCAATTCATTTGAATGGACTCCCGTGCCCGTGACACGCAGCGAAGAAGTCCCTGTACTTTGGAAACCGCAGCCCACACAGGAACCTCGGTTCTCAGTACGGTTGCGTTTTCCAGTGCGGGCAGCATGCCATTAGAATTAATGGCACCTGCCCGCAGGTCCGCATTCCTCTGTGCGGGTGGTGCGGCTGCACGGATTTTCTTGTGGAACCACAGCGGCACCACCCGCACAGATGTGAACCTAGGGTCAAACAGCTCAAATACACCCTTTTTGTGGTTGAACCACTGCTGCTTAATTAGGGCCATACATTGCTTACATCCACTGCTCATTTGCTATCCTGCACACCTGATTGCACACCCAGAGTGTCTTGAACACAGTGGGGGAAATGCACACTGAATGCAGGTTTCCAGCACTGCGGTCTGGTGTGAATGAGCCCTAAAACAAACTCTGTATCACAGTGGTAGGGACACAAGACTAAAAGCTACTTTATAGTGTGGGACTAATGTGAATGGTTTACTGTGATTTATAAAGTGCTGTAGATCAGTGTTGCTCAACCTTTTTCCAGACAAGGCACCCTTTAAAATTATTGACAATCTTGAGGCATCCCATTCTGAAATGTAAAATACTAACCTAGTAGTTTTACATATTGCAGCGGCATCTATACACATAAGACACTGAACATTAGAGGTGACTTATTATTTCAAAGCAAATATATTTTTGTACACTGGTATTGACTAGTATTCCAACAATTCTTCTTCCTCATCTTCTCTCCCTCATGAAACTATTGTGACCCCAATACTGACAAAGAGGGGTGGAGGGTCAAACAAGAATGTTATGCAGGTGCCCGATGTCCTCCTTGTCAACCAATGATGTCAATGGTTGTAGGGAAATCTGTGGCTTTGTGTAGCAAAAAAGCAGGCTTCATTCACTCACTGCTTTGTAGACAATTTGGAGGCAATTTGGAGCAAATTTTAGGCATTTTGCCAATGTAGAACCCAGAAGCCACCCCAGGGTGCCTAGGCACCCTGGTTGAGAAAGGCTGCTGTAGACTATGTCATATATGAGTTAAATAAATAAATGCCCACATCTGCAGATTGCACTCGGCACTCGGATATACCATATCTCTCATTAAAATCAACGGATATTATATCAGGCTATCTGTGTAGAAGTAGAATGGAGAAACTTGGAATTTAGCAAAGAGGGACCATTTATTCAGTGAATTACCGACACTACAATGACTCTCTAGAGCAGGTCAACAACCTTTTACACAATATGGCCTTATGCACACAGAAAATTAAAAGCACTGCCTCTGTATGTGCTCACTCTAAATGTACTTTTTTGTGCCCGTGCACATATAGATGTTTACAGGTGTATTAGAAGAGGAGCATTTAAAGGCTGAACAAAAAAATGCACCACCAGCACATTCAGGAGAGAAGCTTTAGGGCAGAAAAATGCTGGACGCACCTAAACACTAGGGGCATTTAGCACTTGAGCATTCATTCATTCCAATGGCCAGAAAAAATTGGTATTCTTGACAATAGAACAGCCAATGCTTGAGGTGTCTAAACACATTTGCAAAATATGACTTTAGGCGCTTTTTTAAAGCTGAATTTTCCTTCCCTGGAGCAGGTGAGTAAAAAAAAAAACATCATTTGTACATGAGACCTTTAATTCACAAATATGGAATAACCATTTTTCCAGTCAATAATAGCCTGTTTCAGACCTCAGATCAGCCCCAGTTCATGTACCTTCAAAACTACAGAACGGTCCCAAAATATCCACCTTTAGATCTACAGACCAGCTCCAATTCAATCATCTTCAGACCTCAGATCAGCCCCAATTCATGAAATCTCAGACCTTAGAGCAGCCCCACTTCATGCAACTTCAGACCTTGGTTTAGCTACAAATTTTGCAGACCTCAGCTCAAACCTAAATCCTGCACCTTCAGACCACAGATCAGACCCAATTCATGCACCTTTAGACCACATATCAAGCCCAATTTATGCATCTTCAAAACTACAGATCAGACCCAGTTCCTGCACCTTCAGACAGCAAATCAGTCCAAATTCATGCACCTTCAGACTTCAGTGCAAATTCATGCACTTTCAGATCTCAGATCAACCCCAACTGATGCAACTTTAGACCTCAGATCAACCCAAATTGATGCACCTTTAGACCTCAGATCAACCCCAATTGATGCACCTTTACACCTACTGTTCCTGCTTGCACAAGAAAATGATATAAGCACTTAGAAACACAGGGGTTTTACATGCATACCTGCTGCACCTGGCGGTTTCAATGGTGGAAGAACAGGGTAGGCGGCCAGGCTATTTCATATCTTACACCAATGTTCACAGTCTTAGTAAGCCTATGCTGATACTGGGAATAGGGCCACCGCCTGCACATCAACAACATCAGGGAGGTGGCTGAGCCTTGAGCACATAGGAGCAGGTTATACTTTGCAATTAACAGGAGAGTAAGGCAGGCCATAGATCATGTAATTTTCTTTCCTGCAATCACAGGTGGAGGGGACAGTCCTCCTGTCAGAACACAAGAGCTCAGCGGAGAGATCTTTGGACTGACATAGCATAGTTAGTACAGAATCCTTCTCGCGAGCTCCTCAGCTGGGCTAAAGGAAACAAAAACCTCATAGGGGCTTATTTACTAAAACTGGAGAGTGCAAAAAGTGGTGAAACTCTACAAAGAAACTAATCACCTAGATTGTAAGCTCAAAAGAGCAGAGCCCTCGAACCCCTCGTGAATTGTTTTGTTACTGTATTGTCTCATGTTCTGTACCCCACTATAATGTACAGCGCTGAGCAAACCTTTTGGCGCTATAAAAATACTGTGTAATAATAATAATAATAATCATCTTTCAAGTTTTATTGCCAAAGCTTAATTGAATAGGCTGCAGTTAGAATCCGACTACCATGCAGAGCTGCACCAAATTTTTGAGAGCACCAATTTTAGTAAATCTACACCATAGTGTGTACCAGGCATTAGTTGCCGGGCACACACATTTTTGCTTTCCAGATATTTTTGTTTCCTAAAGTGCATATTCAGCCAAATAATTTCTCCTTTTTAAAGGATAACTGTGATTTTTTTTTAAAAAAGAACTTTCTCTGGTGTCAATGAGTTTTGTGTTTTTCTAAGTGCTTACTTTTATGTTGTATTATAGTGCACAAAATGAAGCTAGACGTATTGTGATAGGCAGAGTCCGCCTATGTGGGTATACATAGCGTGTGTCTAAATATTTCTTCTGCTATTATACGGATTCAGTGGGTTACTGAGCATGGTGCAGCTGCAAAGTCACTGAATAAGGCCTATGTTGTATCTTGTTATCCTACTGTAAACTGGAATCACCTCCTCCTACACGCTTGTTCGTTCAGTGTCTGTCTACCAAATATCTTTCCATGAGATTCCCTTCCAGTGTCCCCAGCCAGCACAGGCGGAATGTTGATAGATGGTGATTTTTTGATAGTTCAGAATTATTCCACAGCAAAACAATGCTCTTTGTTAGTGAGATTCTTTGAGCTGGACACAGGTTTTGTCCTTTGGTCTCCAAACTGCGTTACACACATCCTCTTGCTACCCTCCCACGGACAGGAGGTGCAGGGATGAGGACAATGAGCCTCTGCTTTCTGCTACACAGGCTGACAGACATAAAAAATTTCAGAACTGAAAGACCTCAGAAGACATATAAGAAAGGAGCTAATTGTGAAAGAAGAAGAGATGGAAATAACAGTAGCCAATGACGAGCAATCTGTAGAATGCTCATATTAACTAGTGTGCCTGCACCTTTAAGCATCTTGAAGTAAGAAAAGGATCTACATGTAGAATGGTACTCGGACTCCTTGCCAAGCCCAAACAATACCCATTTTCCATCGTCTAAATGACTTAACAGGGTGAGAATTTGCCAGAACAGAGTTCAGAAGCAACATAGCAGCTAGCTCCCCAGCCTGCCCACAAAAGAGCTTTTCAGAGACGTCACTGCTGTCAGGAAGCGGGGCAAACGGGGAAAAGGGCAACGTGGGACTGAAGAGAAATCACTATGCCCTATGTGTGACCATCCCCTCCTTTTCCAGTAGGCACAAATGAACCCTTGTGGGCACCTCTCCCGTGTCAACCTGAACTTGCTCACCCTGTGAAAATGCAGAATCATCATCATATCTGCTTCCTGTAGTGCCCCCATGATATTCAGATATGGGCTTTGTTTAATTCTCAGTGTGATAATGTTCATTCCTAAGACATGGAACCTTAAACAAAAAATAATGTTATAAAAATCAAGGTATAAGTTTTACAATACTGTACATTTAAAACTAGATTTGGTTTCAAAGTTATTGTAAATGCTCATGTTTTTAAAATTAAAATAACAAACACGTCGTACTTACCTGCTCTGTGCAATGGTTCCTCTTTGCCAGCGCTCCTGGCTCCCATAGCAAGCCGCACAGCTTGGTGTGGGATTGCTCCTGAGCACTGCTGTGTGTCCATTGAAACAAAGAATGAGACCCAGCCCTGTGCTCTGCTCCCTTCTCATTGGCTGTGACTGACAGCAGCAGAAGCCAATGGCTCCCACTGCTGTCTCTGAGCCAATGAGGAGGGAGAAAGCAGAGATAGTTGCTGCTCTTGTGCACATTGCTGGATCAAGATCGGGTTCATGTATGTAAAAGGTGGAGCTGCACACAGAAAGGTTTTTATCTGAATGCAAAGAATGCATTAACGTAAAAAAACGTCTGTCTTTAGAACCACTTTAAATACAATGAGGTTGATTTACTAAGGAGGTAGAATTGTTCACTTAGATGATGCTCTTGTTCATTTAATAACATACAAAAGCAAAAACAACAGTATTTTTGGGTGAACAGGTTAACACCTTGGGCAGCACAGTGGCTAAATGGTTAGCACTTCCACCTGGCAGTACTAGGGTCATTGGTTCAAATCCCAGCCACGGCACAACCTGCCTGGAGTTTGCATGTTCTCCCTGTGCCTGCATGGGTTTCCTCCTGGGTACTCCAGTTTCCTCCCACACTCCAAAGACATGCTGGTAGGTTAATTGGATCCTGTCTAAATTGTCCCTAGTATGTATGAATGTGAGTTAGGGACCTTAGATTGTACGCCCCTTGAGGTTTAGGGACTGATGTGAATGTACAATATATATATGTAAAGTGCTGCGTACATTGACAGCGCTATATAAGTACCTGAAATAAATAAATAAAATAAATAACTCCAATGTAAATTAAAAGGTCCTACACACCCCTGTTAAGTCAGAGTCAGAGAGCTCCAGTCAGCAGGGAGCACAAGCTTTATTAATTGCAGTACTATAGATCTGAAACATAGGGAAGAGGGGAAATAGGGAGGATATGGTGTAGAGGGCACGTCAGACCACTGTTTCCACATATAAAGCAAGGGTCTTTCTCTGCAGCATGCTGGTAGGGCATAGGCTTCTCTACTAAGGCTGTGACTACTATCTAAACAAAGCTAACAGTAATGCTTTCCAAATCTTTTTTTGTGGACCTGGAATGCATTTATCTGACTTAAACTGAAAGCTTAATTTGGTTTTGAAACAATGCTACAACCGTGGAGATTCTAGACAGAGAAAGCATGCAACACTGGCAGATGAAATGTAAAACTTTTATTTTGAAGCTATAGCAAATCTATACAGTAGAGCCAGAGTAAAACCATTATCTTGATGATCCTGTGCAGGCCACAAAAGAGCATTGGAGCTCCACAGCTATACCTCATTATCAATTTTAAAGAGTTCCCCAAAATTCTCATATGTACCCAGTAGTCACTGCTAGGGCCTGACTGTACCACAAGGGTTTCCAAGCATTTTTGCTAATTCAAGATGGAAACAGTGGCAATTGCATGGTATTCAGTTGGGATGATTCAATCTTGGGTGCTAGCTCCAAGTGTAACTCTACTTTTGTTAAGAAATAAGCAATAATTCAGAGTTTTGATTCAGGCATAAGATTTTATCAGATGTGATTTGGCTGAAATGTAAAAGCAAATTCTATTCACTTTCGGCTTCCCATGTACTGAGTGGAGGGTCTGCCCTGAATCAATTGTAACTGGTGAAAAAATAATTGGAATAGCAGTAAGCTAATTACACCACAAGGTAATGACTTTTCTAGGTTCAAACATTTGAATTTTTCAGCGGTTATAAAAAAAAGACATCTGGTTGCAGGTGGAGAAGCAAATGTCATTTTTAATAATATCATATTACAAAATGGTTTATGTAGTAATGACCTACAGTATATAATTTCTAGCACATATAGTGTTACCCTTTAGGCCCTTTTTTAACACTTATGTGTTGCAGTATCACATTTCTACAACACTCTGCCACCACAGAGCATTTTGTGGGGTACCATTCATATGGCATGGCATGGCATCCCAACATACAGTAAGCGCCAATGGGCCTGGTCTGCAGCATACCATAGTGGTGTGTTTGTTGTGAATGGGCTACCTTAACACAATGGAAACAAGCGTCCAATATGCAAGGTCCAAAGGTTGTACAACAAAAATAAATTCATCAAGGTCAGTGGACAATAGGATTTGCAGCAGCACCAACTAAAGTGAAATTAGCAAAGGACTTGTAGCTCTTCACAAGTAGATAAGCATATATCAACCAACTGTAGCAAAATAAGAAAAATAAGAGCACATTGACCTCGTGGGAAAAAATCTCTAAATGTATTATATATAAATATATATATAAAACAATAATGCATTTAGAAGGGTACTCAGAAACAGGGCATGTAGATGGTTCACCATAGCCAGCAACGAAACTTCTAATCAGATGGTTTAGAGCTGAACAGGGTAAAGCAGTATAAGTCCCACATCAAGACTGCATTACGTAGTATTACTGCTGCCTTATTAAGTTGAAAACAGAAGGAAAAAACAATTACCACTTGTGAAAGGGTATATTTCCCTGAAGCGCATTGTTTGGCAACCACAAGATCCCAAAATTAAACTAAAGCAGGTCAAATATGAGTCGAAAACCGAACTAAAATTCTTGGTCGTTCATTTTTGGCATCATTAGTGTGCCAGCTGCGACACGCAATCGATCCAACATGCTGGATTTTCTGAATGATTGCCACAATTGTAAACGCCATTTTTATTTTTCAATCAATAGAACGTTCAGTTTTTGACTCGTCTATGGCCTGCCTTAGCTACTCTGCAGAGTGCTCACCACAGCAATGAAAATGCCACTTGATGCAATCTGAAGTGCTGCTTTACCCTGTGCAGCTCTGAACCATCTGACAAGAAGCCATACTCAGACTGTACTTGGGCCTACATGCACTGCTTCGGAGTGCTCTTTTGAGCACAATATTATATTAAAGTGTTACTAAACCCACAACAGTAAAATTAGTCTGTATATGCAGTAAAGCATGCTTTTTATACTAGATGTGGAACCGAAGGGGTTAATCCTTGTGTAAAAAGGATGTTTGATCCTGTCTTCTCCAATCCTCCCCTTCTTCTACTGTCCTCAATCCATCTCCTGATATAACAGAGCATTGGGGGCAAGCTGCACATGCTCAGTTTGGTGTATATTGCTACAGAGTTTTTTGCTACAGAGTTTTTTTTTCTTCGGAGAATGCATGTAATCAGCACAGGGCCAATCAGCACTGTCCAGACAGAGGGTCAAGGGCTATGCAGCCTCCTAGGACAATCAGGGGAGAATGAAAACTCCTCCTACAAGCTGTAACCAGTGCTTCGTTGGACACTGATAGAAGTCACAAGACTGCTCTATGCTGACGAGAAAAGGTATTTAGCAGTTTGTATTTACTAAAGTAATTGCATTTCCATGTTCTATGTACTGTGGGAGATCAGATATAGTGAATGCTGGGTCCTGGGTTTAGTAACAGTTTAATACATTTGGAGATTTTATCACACCAGGTTGATGCATTCTTCTTTTCTTGCACTAACACAATGCTCCCTACCCCTTCAATTGTGTCTTTTGTAGGGTAGGGGTCAATTAGGTGAACCTGTTGCTTCTCCAGCCAAGGTCATTTTGAAAATCTCCTGCATGCAGCATTTCCATGCATTTAAGTAAAAATGAACCTGGGTACTTAAAGAAGGGCACAGCTCTTATCTTCCTTTTGGCATATGAGAACAGTTAAATGCCCTCATAAAAATATTGAATGATCACACTGATTTATACCTGGTTGATCAGATTTATCATCTGATTTTCTCAACTGATGGGTCAGGAAGACGTCTATGAAGAACATGAACCTGGAAGTACACATGTAACCTTTGGGGGGGGGTTGCCAAGATAAGTACAGCCTATTTGTAAGAGCTGTCTTTAGACAACCATCCATTAACTAGATTTTGTGAGATGCTCCCAAAGAGGAAGGTGGGGCAGCAAATTGGGGACAAACTGGGTAACCAAGAAAGGTGAATTTTCCAGGAAGCAGACTATACATTATATCTAAATCTGGAATTCCTAAACTAAAATTTAACATTAACATTTGTGTATTTGTGATCCCTTCATCCTGCATCTGTTCTTTGTGTTTCCACTCACTCTGCTCCCCTTTATTATACACACTTGACATATCCATATGTGTATATTGGCTACAGAGCAGAAAGACAAAGATGAGGACTTCTAGAGAAACAATCCTTGTGAGCGCAAGTGAGAATTTGGTTCTGTGACTGACACAGATAAGCAGCACATCACTGGCATCCATGCTACAATCTACTCTCCTTTATGTAATATGTCATGATATAAAACAAGAATAAAACAATATGCAGGTATTTTCATGGCATAGTATGAATTCCACTGCCGTTACACAAAGTACAGTAAAGTGGCACTCAACAGTTTCAGCGTGCTCTGAGTGGCACAAGGAGTTCATGCTTTCTTATGGCAGACAGACGTCTGATATACTTGAATAGCACCACATAACTTGCATATATATCCTTTTAATCCAACAATATTATGTTGTAGCACTGGCTCCTGATAACACCATCATTTCTTATCAGACTAAACAGCATCCAATATTCTAATTGTGTGTACTAGGCTTAAACCTGTAGTTTTGTCTAGGGTTTGATGTACCAATCCCTTCACTGATATTTGCCATTCCTGATCCTTGGAGGAACATGTGGTGGTTGTCTACAAGGCACCTACAATACTCTTCATATAAGGTCCATGTACACGCATGGTTTTAGAAAACTACAGCACCCATATTTTGATCTATACAGTCACAGCCAAAAATATTGGCACCCCTACATTTCTGTCAGGTAATGCACCACTTTGCCCAGAAAATTGTTGCAATTACAAATGTTTAGGCATTCTCATGTTTCTTTTGTTTGTATTGGTATGATACAAAAAAGTAAAGAAACAAAAAGCCAAATCTGACACATTCCACACAAAACCCCCAAAATAGAATGGACAAAATTATTGGCACCTTCTCAAAATTGTAAGAAATATCTGCATTCCAAGTTTGTGATGCTTCTGTAATGTGTAATTAAACTCACATGTATCAATTTACAGATCTTAATGTTCCTGTGTCCACTGTGCACAACATTGTCAAGACGTTTACAGCCCATGGCACTGGACATGGATGAAAGAGAAAAACTTGATCAAAGATTACAACAAAGGATTGCTTGAATGGTGGATAAAGAACCTCAATCAACTTCCAGACAAATTCAAGCTGAACTTCAGGCACAGGGTACAACTGTGTCAGCTCGCACTATACATTGCAATCTAAATGAAAAGGGATGCTATGATAGGAGACCCAGAAGGACCCCACTGCTGACACAGAAACGTAAAAAAGCCAGATTGGGAGTTTGCCAAAACTTACCTGAGGAAGCCAAAATCCTTTTGGGAGAATGTGCTGTGGACAGATAAAACAAAATTACAGCTTTTTGGTAAAACCCATCATTCTACGGTTTTCAGAAAAAGAAAGGAGGCCTTTAAAGAAAAGAATACAGTCCCTACAGTCAAACATGGTGGCAAAAGAAGAGTGGTCCAAAATTCCAGTAGAGAGGTGTAAAAAACTCACTGATGGTTACAGGAAGCCATTGATTTCAGTTATTTTTTCCAAGGGGTGTGCTACCAAATATTTAATTGAGGGTGCCAATAATTTTTTCCAGTCCATTTTTGGCATTTGCATAGAATGTGATAGATTTGGCTTTTTGTTTCTCCACTTTATTGTGTCATACCAATACAAACAAAAGAAATAAACATAAGAATGCTTAAACATTTGTAATTGCAACAATTTTGTGGGCAAAGTGGTGCATTATCTGACAGTAATGCAGGGGTTTTCCCCATTACTTATATATTTTTTACATACTGTATACAAATGTGTCATGACACTTCAAATTGCTGCTGTAACAAATGTTTAGGAAGGTTGTCTACATTAGGGAGTTAAATAGCCGGCTCGCCCAGGCTAGGGAAGGGGTTATTTGTTTTGTGCTATTTTTCCAGTATTTTTAGAACCAGCCCTCCCACCCTATGAGATAAATGAATAGGTGGAAAGACTGGGGATGGCCCTGAGTCATCTTGCCAAAATGCTGTGATATCATGAGCCATGTATGGGGACTGCTGGATTCTGGAGGCCGTCACTTATGAACTATGCCAGTTATGGTCCATCGTCTATTAAGGTATCAATTAACTATATCAAAAAGGTGCCAGCTACCTTCACCCGAGTCTCCTAATAAAGTGAAGCTGCCCTCCTATAGTGATATGTAATCACCATCAGTGCAAAAAAACAATAAAAGGAGTAGTAGGCGCTACAAAAATATACAAATGATTCCACCAATATTATTAACATAAAAGACTCTGAAAAAAGTCCAGCACTCCACCATGCAATAAATCTTCAGTGCTTCCTCAGTAAATTCTGTGCCTGTGCCACCAAAATCCACACCACAGTGAGAAATACACACTCACTGACACTCCTGTGACCTTTATTTGACTAAAGGTCAGCGAACGCTCTAGATTCTCTATATTCCTCCAAGGATATTGGCCATCTGAATCACTTCCACAGCCTCCTTTCCTGCTAGAGCCATTTTTTAATTTTATTTATATACCTTTTATCTGAAATAAAACATACTACACTATAGTCATCTTTCTCTAGTTTGGTGGTATGAATATTATCTGGAGGGATGTTCCAGCAGGAAAGGAGGCTATGGAGGAAGTGATTGAGATGGCCATTATCTTTGGAGGAATATATAGAATCTAGAGTGTCTATATATAAATAGGGAGGAAGGGTGAGGATGGCCACGAGCATTTGCCAAAATGCTGTGATACAATGAGCCACGTAGGGGGCTGCTGCGCCCTGCAGCCGGTCCAAAGATACCGGATTACAGAGCCCGTCACTTAAGGACTGTGACAGTTATGGAAGAATGCAGTTGCCATAGGTAGCCAGAACTAGTGCAAGTGTACAATGTTAGCGTGGTACCTGGCGTTGCGACCGGTCCTCCAGTAAAGAGGGGGGCGATGCTCTGATTCTCTCCCTGCGGTCAATTCCTAAAAATCTCAAGAATTACAGAGACCCATGGCTTAGCCGCATGGTACGGTAGAGCAGAAGGAGTTAACTAAGTGCATGAATGAGGTCTGTACTAGGTGCATGGCGGGACCCCATTCTGTCACTGGGAGTGAGGTAGCAAAGTTACGCTGTAGGGGTAGAGAGTACAGTTCCCTTCTAAATGCAACATGTCATCAGCAAGCGGTATAGTTACATGGGACGCACTGCTTTACAGAGGAAGTCTGTAGGCTACATTGCTACACATATTGTACAGCTCATCTCTAAGCTGGGGTGCTGCCATAATGTTGATGTCACATGAACATGGCCCCGCCTGGTCCCAAGCATTGATGAGCGTGTGAACATGTAAAAAGGAACCCCCATGTGCAGGGTGAGGTGGCCCCACCTAGAACTGTATTGTCACCTTTGGTAAACCAATGAGCGGTAAAAGTGCCATCAGCAGTCTTCAAATAATCAATTCATACTGCACATTCAAGTCTTCACTGCACTATCAGTACTGACCATACCAAAATACGCAACAGATTTTGCAGCAAGATTTGGCAGTTATAGCTAGGTCAACTGTCCAGATGTGATGTGTTAAATTATAACCAGAGTGCAAACAATTGCAGCAAATTATAAATTGGACACCACCATCACACAAAAAATACTTTTAGTAGGATTGACACAAGAAACCTGTTGTGAAAAAAGCAAACAGCCAATTCTAGTGCACTGTAGCCATTGCAGGGTGCGACTGCCCATAGTGGGCCCTTGCACCCCAAAATCCAGGAGCTTTGAAATCTGTAATACAAAATACTGACCAGATTATAACTAGATTATCTAAATTTGGTTCGCCCCTTCAACATTATGTACATACTATTAAGGTTGAAGCATCATCGGGAGGGGGTTAGCACCGAGGCTGGTGTATTCATACCTGACACTCCATCCACAGGCCCATCATCACTGAGCCCCTTGTCCAGCCACTGCACCTGTTATAAAGAAACTAAATTTGGCCGATTCAGCAGGAATAGATCAACCAAAACTCAATTCATATATGGCCAGCTTAAGTAATGATGTCAACTTTTTTCATATTCACTTTTATGCATACCTAGGCAGGGCTTAATGGGGTTGCAAGATGAACGATGGCTAGGTGTCTAATATTTTTGCTTGTGAGTACATATGTTGTGCACAACACACCTGGGCTGATAAGAGGCAGCCATTTCTTACCTTTTGAGAGTGGTAGCTTCCTGGCTTGCTAATCTACCCTTTGAGCCACTGACCTGAAAACAGTATGCAACATGTGAAATCAAACAGAAGTCTGAACTCTTGATCTACCACTTGTTGTAGTTCTCCTCCTCTGTAAGTCCTCATGTACACTGGGCTTTTTAAAAACGCTGGTAGCATTAGCTGTATAATGTCAAGTTAAATACGCAAGTTTTTCTGAATTTTTTTTAGCATTTTTGCATTAGTGTTTAACTGTGTTCCTCCACGTTTGCGTTTTTTTGCGGTTTTTACACAAAAAAAATTACAAATGTTCTAAAAAAAAAGCCTAAAAATGCCAGTTTGCCACCTTTTACCTCATTTACCAGTGTTAGAGTGGTTTTACAGCTAAAAAACTCCTCTAGAAACCCTCTAGTTCTGGGGTTTTTTTCCAGCCAAAAAACACCCTTACCAAAAAACACTGATTAAAGCCTATGTGTGCATGGACACATAGGATAACATGCTGGGGAGCTTACTGGCTATAGAAAAAAATGGCAAAAGCCAAAAACAGCTGCTGTAAAAACGTCCACTGTGCATAAGGACTACCTCTGAAAGTACTGAAGTAATTAAATCAGCAAGGCAACCAGGCACATGCTTTTTTAGAAAAAGTCAGCAATGGTAATCTCCATGCTAGACATACATATAGCAATTTTGCAAGATTTCCATCAGCTTTTAGTGGTTAATAAATACAAAGAATTGTAATGGTCCATATATATATATATATATATATATATATATATATATATATATATAAAAATCACTAAAGGCATTTACGATTTCCTGGTTATGAGTGACAAAGCAGTCTAAACTGCAGTGGAAATTGACTGAAGAAGCCATTTGACTGGGACTGCAGTATTCTTCATTAATCTCCAGTGAAGTTTCAATCATTAGTTGCTCAGAAGCAGAAAATTATTTTATCCATAGAGAGAAAACAGTGGTCACACAAACCGGAAAAACAGATGCAGCAGGCACAAGGGGCATGTTTGAGGGGCATTAATGAGGGGAAAAAAAGAGAGTGTTTTGAAACAAGGTAAGGAAGTACCCCATCAATGATACAATATTCATCCTGGCTGGACATCAGTTGTAAAGGCTTAATTCACCTGTTCAAGAAAACTGCCTATGCAGGTAAGGGGAGTCTGTAGATAAAAACAAAATGTGCAGTTTTCTCCAAAGTTGAATAATGCCCTTGCTATATGTTAAGGCCATTTACATGCCTCCAAAAGCATGGCTGAGAAATGCCCACAGATGGCACCATCTTGTCCTTCCTTGTTGCTAGAACATTGCTAAAACACTCTCATCCATTATGGCTCACCCTCATCATCACAGGAGCAAGCACTTAAATTCCATACATGTGTGATCTACTATCTCCTCCATTGCCGTATCGCTGAGCTCAAAGCTACAGCGACAGGGGGGACAGTGAGCATGCCAGGAGATTTTGAATCAGCTGAGTGTGTCAACAAAGCAGGAAGGGAGTTTCTCAGCCAGGCTTCAGGAGGTATGTAAATGGCCTACACCTAAAGCAAGGGCATTATTTAACTTTGGCCAAAGCTGCAGTTTGTTTTTATCTACAAGTGCCCATTACCAGCACTGGCAGTTTTTTTGGTAAAGGCAAACTAACCCTTTAAAACAAATAAGTAAAAAATCAGGGCAAGTTATACAGAAGTATGGTGAAACAATTGCATATTAAAATGATCAGCAGATCCAGAGATACCAGTATCTGAAATGATATGCAAAAGTTAACTTTTCCTGTAAAAGTCACTAAACGTGACCCCATCTACGTCTTCCAATTGGTCATTTATTGTTATGGGTGGCCTCACTGACTTGTAAAGAAGCTTTGGAGGTGAGAAGGGTGGATACACTCTAGGAATCTGCTCATGTTGAGTGAAATGTGTCAACAGGGGAGCTAAGGTGGACTGTCTATGTCCTGGGTGATTGATTAAAACTTACAATGCCCACATGGAAGAAAAATATATTTGAAATATATTTTAAAAATATTCTTCCCAAATATATTGACATATATTTGAAATACTACAATTTTGGCCGTCTTCAATATATTTCAACACACACACAGCAGGGCCCTCTTTTCCCTCTTGTATTGAACTGTATTGTTGCTGTATTGTCTCCCGTTATATTGTAAAATGTATATAAATCCTGTATAATAATAATAATAATTATATATATATATATATATATATTTCATGTTGAATTGCATTTTTTATATATTACAAAATATATGAAAAATATATATATTTTTTTAAATATACTCTTCAGACTTTTTTAACATATAAAAAAGTAATTTAACCGCTAGCCTACAGGGCACTTATACCCCCTTCCTGCCCAGGCCAATTTCCAGCTTTCAGCGGTGTCACACTTTGAATGACAATTGCGTGGTCATGCAACACTGTACCCATATGAAATTTTTATAATTTTTTTGAGACAGATAGAGCTTTCTTTTGGTGGTATTTAATCACCTCTGGGATTTTTATCTTTTCTTAAACAAACCAAAAACCACTGAAAATTTTGAAAAAAAATTTTTTTTTCTTAGTTTTTGTTATACAATTTTGTAAATAAGTGATTTTTCTCCTTCACTGATGTGCGCTAATGAGGCTGCAGTGATGGGCACTGATAGGCTACACTGATGGACACTGATAGGTGGCACTGATGGGCACTGATGAGGAGGCACTGGTAGGTTGCACTGATGGGCATTGACAGGCATCACTGATGGGCACTGAAAGGCAGCACTGATACATGACACTGATATATGACACTGATATATGGCACTGATAGGCAGCACTGACTGGCACTGATAGGCGGCACTGACTGGCACTGTTAGGCAGCACTGACTGGCACTGTTAGGCGGCACTGACTGGCACTGATAGGCGACACTGACTGGTACTGATTGGCAGCACTGATAGGTGGCACTGATTGGCATTGATAGGTGGCACTGATTGGCATTGATAGGTGGCACTGACTGGTGACATTGAAAGGCAGCTCAGATGGGCACTGATATGTGGCATTGATGTGCACTGGTATGCACTGATATGTGGCATTGATGTGGCACTGATGGGCACTGGCACGTGGCACTGATGGGCACTGGCACTGACAGGTGGCACTTCTGGGGCCACACTGATCATCAGGGCACACTGATCATCAGTGCCCTGATGATCAGTGTACATGTCCCCTCCGCGGAAAGCCGATTACCAGCTCTGCTCTCCTCTCGTGCTGTCAGCGTGACAGCTTGAGAGGAGAGAAATGCCGATAACTGGCATTTCTGTGTTTACATGTGATCAGCTGTGATTGGACACAGCTGATCACATGACCGAGCCGACATCTTCGGCTCTTTCCGTGATCCGCTGTGTCCGAGGGACACAGCGGACCAGCAATAGCCGCGCTGCGCGCTCCCTGAGCCGCGCATGCGCAGTGAGAATGGTAGGACGTCATATGACGTCCTCCCAGAACAAGAGAACCACCTTGCACCCATCATTGTACTATAGGGCGGGCGGAAGGTGGTTAACATATATTTTTTTATAAATACATTTTTGTAAATGCATTCCAAAAATGTAGATTACAGTTATTTTTAAAGACATACAGTATATTTGAAAATGTATTTTTAAAAATATTTTTCATATATTTTGTAATAAAAATGCATTTCAACATACAGTATACATATATATATATATATATATATATATATATATATATATACACACACACATTTATTGAAATATATTTTTAAATATATTGAAGACGGCCAAAATTGTAGTATTTCCAATATATGTCAATATATTTGGGAAGAATATTTTTTAAATATATTTCAAATATATTTTTCTTCCATGTGGGTGGTAACTAGTCCAGAGTGCAGCTCTTAACTTGATGCATTGTGTGAAGTGTGGTATACATCGTTTATAGGTATATAGTAAATAAGACACCCACTAAATAAATAAGGAGGTTGTCATTGCTAAATTCTCCTTCTAAAAATATTTTCTTTAATTAATTAAAAATTACATTTAAACTAAATAAAAATTTGAAAAACGGATGCAGTGGCTTGAGTACTTTCTGGTGGACTGACCTGGACTATGTGTGCATAGCAGAAGAGCTGACCAAATGTACTGAAGCCAGGGAAGTCCACAAATGACTGTTCTTAAAAGGAGGTCAGGATGATAGCCCCATAGTGCCCTCAGTACAGGGACACACTGTCTGTGCACACATCACTGCTGATGATGATCATCAGATCTGGAACCCTCAGACATGTTAGGCTACATATTTGTGTTTGCTCACAAACAAGAGCTCCAACAATTACACTTGTTAAAGAATCAAAGGGTAAACCAATCAGATTTCTCAGGAACTACAGAATGCAGATAACACAGTACGGGACATCATGATACACAGTTACAAAGCAGAGGCTATGAACTCTATCTGCTCCCAGTTACACCTTTGCCATAGCACCCAGTCCTGTACAGGTGTCATTGTGGAGTGGAGGGAGATCAAGGTGTGTATGCAGAAGGGATAAGGGTGGGGGGGTTCTGTTTTCTAAAGGGGGAGGTGCTTTGTGAGTTCAAGGAGTGCTGAAGGGTCAGAGAGAGTTTATCACCCATAAAAAGAAAAAAATAAATAACACTTCAAAATCCTTGAAATTACTGCCATTCCAGTGGGCTGGGAAGAATGTAAGACAGACCTAGGAGACAGAGGGACAAAATCTAGAAAGCTGCGTGACCCACGGCGGTATGGAAATGTTGGCACACTGCGAGTGCAGAATTATCTACAGTATACCTAGTTATAAGTATTATTATTATTATACAGTATTTATATAGCACCAAAAGGTTTGCTCAGCGCTGTACATTATAGTGGGGGACAGAACATGAGACAATACAGTAACAAGACAATACACGAGGGGTTCGAGGGCCCTGCTATTTTGAGCTTACAACCTAGGATGGCCTAGTATTAATATTTGACAGCATCCAGTATGTTACATAGTTACATACTTAAGCTGGCCATACACGTATAGATTTTCGTTTGAGAATTTTCGTTTAAAGATTATTTGTTTGACTTTCTAATCGATAGTGGGGTCAAATTAATGTTCATTTTCGACAGCAGTGACAGGAAAATTCGAAGGGGCAGGAAGGAAAACTTTTCTTGATCAAACGAATTTTCGGCCAGTGTATGTGGTTATCGTTCAGAAATTACATTCATTATAAATCGATTGTTAAAAGCAAAAGACAATTTTTGAAGGACATTCATCCATTCATCGAATGCTCAAAGTATTTTCATATGACTTTTCTTACGAATATTCTCATCCAAATATCTACACGTGTATGGCCAGCTTTAGTCAGGTTGAAAAAAGACACAAGTCCATTTAAACTACACTGCATCTGAGCACCACAAACAAAAACACTATTTAAAGAACTACAAGATAGGCAAAAAAACACCCAATAGTACACCCCCTACACAAAACACTAAACAGTTAATACAATTTTGAAAATCTGTACCATTGAGGAGAAATGTCTAGTTTAATTTTCATGACCTCATCTATGTATTTCAAAAGATAACAGCATCTGCTCTGCCAAGGAGTTGGTATAACAGCAGGGATTACATCATATCCACTCCTCTCTCTCTGCAGTAAAAGGAAACTACAGTTCCCATCAACCACAGGAAACTGGGCAGGTACATGTTGAATATGTCTGAGAATCCTGGTCTGCCCACCACTGCAGGTGGGGCTGAATGACATCACTGTTTCCTGGAGAAAGAAGTACAGAAGGGATGTGCCAAGACCATTGGTTGGGGGGATAGGAGGCATAGCAGCCACTGGTCTTACAAACCAAAGAGAATTAACAGTTTGATTTGAAAATGAACACGCTATTTCAGAGCAACTACTGAGTGAACCAGAAGATGGATAACATACTTAGTAAAGGCAGAAGATCAGCAACATGGACATATAAAGAAGTTTTTGCCCAGAGTTCTTCTTTAATTAATTTGAATATTCAAAGCAAACTCGCCCATCCATCCATATCTCCATGCTTTATTCTGTTGAGAAATTATTTGGAAAAACGTAGCTTAGCATTTTTGGCTGTGGCCATCTTCAGTAAGGGCAGATGATTTATGTAGCATTTACATCTGCTCTTAGCTCAGGCACACAGGCAGGAGGGTATACTTAGCAGGGAAAATCCATTCTCCCCTCCTGAAGACTCCTGGGATGTATGACATCATTTGATTAGGCATGGGAACAAGGAAGCAACTGAAGAATCGTAAAAATAAAGTTTAAAACAAGTAAATATAATATACCTTCCTGTCTATTTACTAATGTTAGCAGCATAAGGATTATAAATACCGTATTTGCCGGCGTATAAGACGACTGGGCGTATAAGACGACCCCCCTACTTTTCCTGCTAAAATTTAGTGTTTGAGCTATACTCGCCGTATAAGACTACCCCTCTTCCAATGCACACCAGTGGCAGGAATAGTGCCCCATCATTGGTATTAGTGGCAGGAATAGTGCCCCATCATTGGTATCAGTGGCAGGAATAGTGCCCCATCATTGGTATCAGTGGGAGGAATAGTGCCCCATCATTGGTATCAGTGGCAGGAATAGTGCCCCATCATTGGTATCAGTGGCAGGAATAGTGCCCCATCATTAGTATCAGTGGGAGGAATAGTGCCCCATCATTGGTATCAGTGGGAGGAATAGTGCCCCATCATTAGTATCAGTGGGAGGAATAGTGCCCCATCATTGGTGTCAGTGGGAGGAATAGTGCCCCATCATTAGTATCAGTGGGGGGAATAGTGCCCCATCATTGGTATCAGTGGCAGGAATAGTGCCCCATCATTAGTATCAGTGGGGGGAATAGTGCCCCATCATTGGTATCAGTGGGGGGAATAGTGCCCCATCATTGGTGTCAGTGGGAGGAATGGTGTCCCAACATTGGTGTCAGTGGGAGGAATGGTGTCCCATCATTGGTGTCAGTGGGGGGTGGAATAGTGCCCCATCCTTGGTGTCAGTGGGGGGGGGGGATAGTGCCCCATCGTTGATGTCAGTGGGGGGGAGGAATAGTGCCCCATCGTTGGTGTCAGTGGGGGGGAGGAATAGTGCCCCATCGTTGGTGTCAGTGGGGGGGAGGAATAGTGCCCCATCGTTGGTGCCAGTGGGAGGAATAGTGCCCCATCGTTGGTGTCAGTGGGAGGAATAGTGCCCCATCATTGGTATCAGTGGGAGGAATAGTGCCCCATCGTTGGTGTCAGTGGGAGGAATAGTGCCCCATCATTGGTATCAGTGGGAGGAATAGTGCTCCATCATTGGTATCAGTGACACCAATGATGGGGCACTATTCCTCCCACTGACACTTCCTGACCTCTGTTCTCGTATGGTGCTGCTGCAGCCAGCATATGTGGTTGCAGCAGCACCTCTACACTGACCACTTACCTGCTGGTCCTGCACTCGATTTTCGCGGGGCCGCTCGGCTCCACCCCCTCGCCGGTGATTGGCCGCCTGTGTGCCTTTCCTGAGCTACAGTTCTGGCGGCCAATCACTGGTGAGGAGGCGAAGCCGAGCAGCCGCACGAACATCCAGTGGCCGAACTGAAGGCGCAGCCGCGCTTCCTGGACCGGATCGTCGTGGGACCGGAACCAGGTAAGAAACAGCCGCTGCCCACGCCTGTACTTAGTGTCCCTTCCATTGGGGGAAGGGGGGGGGCGGCGGCGGCAACGCGCCGCCCCCCTAAAAAGTGTCAGTATGCCGTATACCGGCGTATAAGACGACCCCCGACTTTTGAGAAGATTTTCAAGGGGTAAAAAGTCGTCTTATACGCCGGCAAATACGGTAGTTAATGTTGATTGAGAGAGTAAAGTTCTGCTTTAAAATATGCCCAGCTGAACAGTGCACACCTCTAATAATTTCAGTTGTAGGCAGTAGTTTTACTAGGCGTAGACAAGCATTCCATTGAAATAAATAGAGCCCATGGTAGATATTCGCAAGGTTTCCCTGCCCAGCTGAGATTTTGAAGAAGAGCCTGAAATAAATAGAGCCCGTTGTACATATCCACAGGGTCCCTGGCTAGAAAGATTTTGAAGAAGACTCTGAAATACATACAGACCATGGCACGTATCTGCAGGATCTCTCTGCCCAGCTGGGGAGATTTTGAATAACAGGCTGAAATAGATACAGCCCATTGCACATACAGTGAAGGAAATAAGTATTTGATCCCCTGCTGATTTTGAATGTTAGCCCACTTACAAAGAGATGATCAGTCTAAAAATCGAATGGTAGGTGTATTGTAACACTGAGAGACAGAATAGCAACAAAAAATTCAAAAGAAATGCATGTCTAACAAATTATGCACTGATTTGCATGTTCATGAGGGAAATATGTATTTGATCCCCTATCATTCAGCAGGATTTCTGGCTACCAGGTGTCTTTCATACAGGTAACAAGCTGAGATTAGAAGCAGTCTCTTAAAGGGAGTGCTGCTAATCTCATTTTGTTACCTGTATAAAAGACACCTGTTCACAGGAGCAATCAAACAATCAGATTCCAAACTCTCCACCATGGCAAAGACCAAACAGCTGTCCAAGGATGTCAGGAACAAGATTGTAGACCTACACAACGCTGGACTGGGCTACCAAACTATCGCCAAGCAGCTTGGTGAGAAGGTGATAACAGTTGGTGCAATCATTCGAAAATGGATGAAACACAAAACAACTGTCAGTCTCCCTAGGTCTGGTGCACCATGCAAGATTTCACCTTGTGGAGTGTCAATGATCAGGAGAACAGTGAGGAATCATCCCAGAACTACACGTGAGGATCCTGTCATTGATCTCCAGGCAGCTGGGACCACAGTCACCAAGAAAACAATTGGTAACACACTACACCGACAAGGACTGAAATCCTGCAGTGCCCGCAAGGTCCCTCTGCTCAAGAAAGCACATGTCCAGGCCCGTCTGAAGTTTGCCACTGAACATCTGAATGATGCAGAGGGGGACTGGTTGAAAGTGTTGTGGTCAGATGAGACCTAAATCGAGCTCTTTGGCATCAACTCAACTCGCCATGTTTGGAAGAGGAGGAATTCTGCCTATGACCCCAAGAACACCATCCCAACTGTCAAACATGGTGGTGGAAACATTCTGCTGTGGGGGTGTTTTTCTGCTAAGGGGACAGGATAACAGCACCGCATCACAGGGATGATGGATGGGGCAATGTATCGTCAAATCTTGGGTGAGAACCTTCTTCCCTTAGCCAGGGCATTGAAAATGGGTCGTGAATGGGTGTTCCAGCATGACAATGACCCAAAACTCACAGCCAAGGCAACAAAGGAGTTGCTCAAGAAGAAGCACATTAAGGTCCTGGAGTGGCCTAGCCAGTCTCCAGACCTTAATCCGATTGAAAATCTGGGGAGGGAGCTGAAAGTTCGAGTTGCTAAACGTCAGCCATCAAACCTTAATGACTTGGTGAGGATCTGCCAAGAGGAGTGGGCCAAAATCCCTCCTGAGCAAACCTGGTGGCCAACTACAGGAAACGTTTGGCCTCTGTGATTGCCAACAAGAGATTTGCCACCAAGTACTAAGTCATGTTTTGTGAAGGGGATCAAATACTTATTTCCCTCATGAACATGCAAATCAGTGCATCATTTGTTAGACATGCATTTCTTTTGAATTTGTTGTTGCTATTCTGTCTCTGTGTTACAATACACCTACCATTCGATTTGTAGACTGATAATTTTTTTGTGAGTGGGCAAACATTCAAAATCAGCAGGGGATCAAATACTTATTTCCTTCACTGTATCCACATGGTCTCCTTGCCCGGCTGTGAACATTTCGAAGGAGAGGACAAAGTAAATAGAGACCATGACATATATCCACATGGTTTCCCTGCGGGTCTCCCTGCGGGTCTCCCTGCGGCTGAGGAGATTTTGAAGTAAAGGTTAAAAATAATAGAGACTATGGCATATATCTGCAGGGTCTCCATGCCCAGCTAGGAGGATTTTGAAGAAGATACTGTCACCTAGCAGGTTGTACAAAGAAGATCAGTAAAGCCCAGCGTTTTTTTTAAGTATAAACCGAGAGCAGAATGCTTAGTACAGGGATTTATAATTTAGGGGAATGCATATCTATTTGTAATGTACAGCGCTGAGCGAACTGTTGGCTTTATAAATACAGTATAATAATAATAATAATATTTTTAGTATATTTATAAAGAAGATTTAGGAAAATAGGGGCCAGATTTATCTCTAGCAGTTCATACTCCTCTTAAGAGTTTACACATATCCTAAAGAGAACTTCACGGAATAACTGAAGGAGCTGGGAATCTTTACTTTAAAAAATAATGTGAAAATTCACTTTAATTATCTAGCCATGTGAAAAGCATCTGTGCATGATTGGGAATTCAAAGTACATAGGAAATTGCTTTTTTGATTGGATAACGGAAGTGAATATTCACACAATTCTTTTGAGTGAAGATTCTCAGGTCCTTTAGTAAATCATCCACATGATGCATATAGAAAATGATGGCATACGGAAGTACAGTCCACCTATAAATGTATAGGGGCATGTGAGTCTAGTGTAAGGCTCACTGTGTTCTGGTTTACAGTGGAAGTACATGAAGCTTCTTCTCCTCATACTAGAATGTGTCCTCACAATAGCAGTTCTGAATGGGTGCAGGTTACTGCCTTATACCAGGAGTATAAAACCCTGATGCCTCATGCCATGAGCGGATTTCCTGGTCATGGTGGGGCTGAGGATTATATACAGAACCCAGCACCACTCACTAGTGACGTGACTCACACATTCCCGAAAGGATCATGACCAACCTTGATCCTATTTAAACTAGAAGCTTGGAAGTACAGTGAGGAGGGGGTGCTTTATATTTGTGTGGGGGGGGGGAATAGGTCCCTAAAGACAAGAAACATAAAGGTGAGCTCTGCTGATTGAATACACGCACTACCCAGAATGTAACGCAAAAAAGCAATTCTTATTATTAAATGAATCCTCTGGGTGTTAATCAAGTTCAAAGCACAAAACTGTAATAAGATCTCAGAAATGTTTAATTCTGCTTTTATTACTTCTGCGCTGTCAGAATAACACACAGCAGATGAATGAACAATGCCATATTGAAAGAACAATGATTCAGTGTATTTTATTTTCCCTAACAGCAAATAGCATTACATTTTAACTATTTATGTAGCAAATGGCATCACAATAACAGTGCGTTTTCCCAAGAATAAAAGAAAGAAATTTTGGAATAAAAGGTGAATTTCTAAAGATCATTGATCTGTATGGAGAAGTGTGCTGTATGAAGTGTGCTACCAATGCATACAGGGATGTTTCAGTGACTGCCGAAAGGACAGCTATAGAGAACTGAGCATGTTTCACATTCTTTGATAGGTGTCTCAGCATCTGGCACTACTGGGTGCCTAAGTACACATGCAGACTGCTCCTCCCTAGAGATCATTGATCTCTGTGTAGCTAGTTGTCTTCTATTTATTTCAACACCATATAAAGGACAATGGAGTAAAGTCAGAATACAAACTAGTATATTGTTCAAAGTCCTTCTTTTCTTGCTTTAAAGTTGGCTATACATACTGCAATAAACGTACTGACACTGGACAACAGACCTGCCAGAACATTAACGGGTCAGTGTAAATGGGGGCTGGTGTGTTGCACATATCAGGGCTTCTTTGTATCCCCCCGCCTGGCACTGCTAGCAGGAAATATACCTATACAATATACATATGGATCTGTTGAATTCTTAAACAATTTTTTACTGCGTTGATAATTTTATCTTATTATTTTATCTTATAATATTGTCTCATCAGGATTCAAAAACATTAATATCAAACAGGCGTGAAATTATTAATTTTCATATGAAATAGTTGTTTAATCATCAAAAGCCTTTCTTTTTCAGGAAATGGTGTCCTATCACCACCTGGAATGGCTCAATTTTTCACTTCCACTGTTAAGCCGGCCATACTGTAGATGGATCAAATCTCAGCCAGTTCAGCAGCTGGTTCAGCAAGATCCGATCCATCTATGGGCAGGCTGGATCGATGGATCCCCACCAGCAGAACACCATAGCACTGCGGGATAGATTTCCCCCATCAAAACTGACTGTGTTGATTGGGAATCAAGAGATTTTCTTTCCTGCAAACCATGGTTGCAGGAAAAGAAACTGCATAATCTATGCTTTGCCTTAAACACCCTATAGGACCTCACTATTATCACCAATCCGAAGGCAGCGATATTTTAAGGAGTGATAATATTTGTAAAATTAGTTGTACATATAATAATCAATTATATTTTGTTGATGCACTAATTTCAGCTGGTCCATGCAATACACCTCTGGCATTAAAAAAAAAGAATTCATTTGTAAAATATAGCACATAATGCATGTTAAGCAAATGTATCCATGTGTACACGATACTATAACCCAAGTCTAAAAGTCATCCAATTAAAATCAGTGTGAAAATGACTCAACACGTCTATAAATCTTGGTAATTAAATTAAATTAATTAATTACGTTAAATGCCTTTATCCCTAATAACAAATGCTTCCAAAATATTGCTCTTTACATCACGTTCAACAACAAATTTCTTAACAAAGACAAACTAATGGATCAGTGCAGCCAAGATTTAGATGACTGGAGATCATTACAAATAGGCCACTATTTGGTGTAAATTCCTAAAAAAGACACTTTCTGCTCCCTAACACTATTTGAAGGTTTATGTGTGAGTCCTACGTCAATCTGCTACATGCGATCAACTTTACACTTGATTCTAGCAAACATGTTAAACATGGTAAATTTCCTATACTTGCAAAGGTGGGAATCTAAACTGGACAAGACACAGGAAGCTGGAAAAAACACAGTGTCCTTTGGTTTGCTCATAAGTCCTCAATCTCCAATTGATATCATGAAGCTGGTATAGCTTATCGGCCAGGCGGTGCAGTATCTCCACAACGTTGGAGATGTTAGAACTACGGGGGAACTATTTTCCATATGTTGGCTGCCCTAAACAAAATGGATTGTTAAAAGTAAATGAAGATAATCAATGTCAGACCCCATAGTTTATCTACAACATGACAATTCTCTCTCTATAAACTTTCTCTTCATCCATTTAGTAAATGCAGCAAGAACGTGTATCCCGACCCGTGGAAGTCAACTCAATTTTCTGCAATTCAACAATGGTTTCCCCAGATTATATATATTACATTGTATATTATAATCATGCTCATTGAAGATCTTTTGTTTTCACTTTGTCACCAAGAGGAAAAATTCCGGAAGTCATGGTTTCATTGGCTTGATTTGATAAATTCTACAGTCTACCACTCTTATAACGTGACACAAGGCTGTTCTAGTTCTATACCGAGTGCAAGACAGATTTCTGAAACCATCCTCTTTTTTTTTACTTTCTTACTCTCTACTTCCTTCCCTTTCTTTCTGCCTCTTTCCTTCCTTTCCTCTCACTCACCTATTTCTCTATCCACATCACTTATACCCAATAGATTCTGCATCCTCATATTGCCTCATCTGCCCTTCCCCGACCTACCTACCCTCTCACTCTTAAAAACATGATACCCCCTCATAATTTAGCATTAAAAACTAAATATATCATGAGGACAGTGCAATAGGTAATGTATTCTAAAATCTAATTTCTTTTAGCATTAGACTGAACCCCTCAATGGTAAGTGACACTATCTGCATCTTGTCCAATAATGTAGTAGATGTTATACTGTATACCCCCCAAATGATCAATGGTTTTCTACCAATTAAATGTTTCAATGTTTGTATTACCCTTGTTGCAAAATAAATATTTTGTGTTTGTGTATGTACATAAAAAGTATATATACCTTTTTTCACATGAGCTCTGTTCTTAGCTGCATAAGGGGCTTTCAGAGGTGGAGGTGAAGACTGCAGGGGGGTATGTTAGCAGGAGGCAGAGATGGAGCAGTGCTACACTGATCTTCCTAGTTATTAGCTGTGCAGAGGGGTGTGTCAGCATGAGTCTAGGCCACTGGAGGACAGGCAGGACAGCCAGAAAACTGACCACAATGGGATGGATGTGCTTCTATGTTTAGTGTGGTCAGTTTAAAATAAGACAGCAGGGGACTGGTAGGAACTCCAGGTTTTTCACACAAAGGAAGCAATACAAAAAGAACAGGATACTTTTCAACATAATTAGGCCTGTTGCACATGAGAGCAAAAAATGCTGATATAAGATGCATTGTTGTCTATGGGACATTGCACACAGCTGAGTAAAGATCAGTAATACAGCACTGAGTACAGAGCATTGAGTACACAGCAGTAAAACAAATATAGAAAATGTTTAATTTGAGTGCAGTAATTTACTAGTAGTGTGTTTACTCGTTTAGGCCCCTTGCATACGAATGCCATAATTTAATGTTTACTCAGGAACTTGTTGCGCCTGTGTGCAAGGGACCACAATACTGGCAATGAAGAAGAATTTTACTCATCTGTACTCATCTATATGCTTACACAGCTTTAATCGCCTATACTCAACAATACTTAGGTCTTTACACACAGTTTTGGCCCCTTGCACACGGTTGTAAACCCACAGCTGAGAAAGAGTAAGGCAAAAACACTTATAAGGAAATACCCTGCAGTTTTTTTACATTTTGTATTAGTGATAATACATATAGTATGACATATTTGATTGTATAACACATTTTAAAAATACAAAAAGTAATTGTGAATTATTGAAAAACATGTACTGTTATTATAATTAATCTACGCTTTCAGTTGTGAAGCTTTATACACATTCGTATATGTGATGCGCAAAATATAATAGAACAGAAGCCACAGATGTGTTTCCTGCCCATACTGTATAAGGGAATAGGTCATGGAACTCAGAGATGATTTCTAGGCATTATGTACATGGGTGTGTTTTATAAATCACGGTTGAAATGCATTGTGAAACAATTAAGCCTCATGTACACTGCTGCTCCTAAACATGAGTTTAGGAGATTTTGGAATTTTTTTGCCAAAGCCCCTGAACTCAACTCAACAACAACCTATATTTCCACGTACATGTAGGCTTTTAACAGAGTTTAGAAGCAGCAGAATTTAAGGGCAGTTAGACGTTCCTCTCCTGAACGCATGTAAACGCTAGCTGCGTTAAGCGCTTGGGCGTTTATTCATGTCAATAGAAAATACTCTAGACAATCAAATTAATAAACTTCCAAGCGCTAAATGCAGGTAAACATGGCTAAATGCGGTACCATGTTTATACGTGTTTTTGACACGTTTAGCATTTCTCTGCTGCCAAAAGAGCTAAACATCTAGGGGAGTTCATGTGTTCATGAGGCCTTACAATACAAACTAAGGCAATTTTGGGACTTGGTACTGCCCCCTCTATGTCTTCTGTCATAGGCACTGGACCATAAGTGACAGCAGGGCAGGGCTTGACAAATTTGCTTTGAATCTAGGAGCCAGCTAAAAAAGTTAGGAGCCAGCTTTTTTTTGTTAAGCATAGCATGGGTTGTCAGCACCCAGCGCAAGGCAATTCATTTGCAACCCCTAACCATAACTTACTTACAGCAGGGTGGCCAGCCAATAACCCCAACGTAACCCCAATGTAACGAGGTTACTCTTCTCAAATCTCCCCCTTCACAAATTTCCCCACCTTCACAAATTCTGACAACACTACAGGCTTTGCTCAGTGTCCATGGTTCACTCACCTCTCCTCCTAGGACATAGAAGTCGACTGGCCGTGACCTTCTGCCTCCTTCCAAATCCGGGCCAACACGGCCTGGGCACCCCAAGACTGGTCGACACCACACATACCCTGATCTCCCACCCCGATCGCTGACCCAGATCCGATTCCTGATGGGTGACAGCAGGAACAGAACAGATGTCTCCGGGCACAGCTTCTGAGGAGAGTGGAGGGAGGCCAGAACCCAAACTCTTCTCTCATCGCCCCGGAGCAGCTCTGGTGGAGTTGGGAGCCAGCAGTCAGAGTTATTCTTCCATCCCTTGTGTCTGCCATCCTGTCACATCTCTGTCATCCCTCCAGGAGACTGGCAGATGGAGAGGTGGCAGCTGGGAGCCGTGTGTTTCCGGAGAGTGCCGACACCAGTGGCGTCACTAGGGTTGGTGTCACCTAGTACGGTAAAACATGGTGTCCCCCTTGAATAAAAGTCCTATCTTTCCTGCCACAGTGCCCTGCAGGGAAAAAGAGAGATGGAGGAAAAATAGAGAGGAAGAGTTAAGAGGTGTGAGGAGAGAGAGGGAGGTGAGAAGGGGGGAGTAAGAGAGATAGTGGGGGGTAGAGCGAGAGGGCAGTGAGAGAGGGTGGGGTGAGAGAGAGAGAGGGGTGGAGGTTGAGAAAAAGGGGGTTGAAAAGAAGGGGGTGTGAGAGAGAGGGTTGTGAGAAAGAGAGGGTGTGAGGGAGATGGGGAGTGAGAGAGAGGAGGGATGAGGGGGGGGGGGGTGAGAGAGGGGGTGTGTGAGAGAGAGGGAAGACTCCACTATCCCCCACGTACTACAGCAGGAGACCCCCCAAAATTACACCTGTATACTGTTCTACAGCATTTAGATGCCTGCAACGTACCCAGATCCTATCAGCAGAGTTCCCTGATCACTACATGAGCCATGATAAAGGAGTCAGTGTCTTGTCATGTCACCTAATATCACGGAGTCCTCTCACCTTCCTGCTGTCCGTGGGCTCTATCACCAGCTGCATGTAGCGGGGCAAGATCACAGTGCAGGACCCTGATCTGCCCTGCCACTACATCACAGGTCATATGCGGCGCCGCTGCTGCTACCTCCTCCTCCACTCCCCTCACCATCACCGGCAGTCCCCTGCTTGTCCTGCCACAACGGGCTCTACTCACCCTCCCGCCAGGCCCCACTCTGAGCCATATTTCTGTCAGAATAATGTGTCCGGATTTCAGGGAGACACATTATTCAGACCAACAGTGAATGAGCTAACAAAAGCCCGGATGCCAGGGTGCCATTTCTAGTTGCCATGGCGATCTGGCGCCTGGGATTTGACAAGGCTTGCAGTAGGGTATTCACAGTTCATTTGTAATTCTATTGCTATCAATGAACTCCGTCCCACCCCAGCGGGGTTGTTTGCCGATAGCTGAATGTAAACAAAACAATTGCCAGCAATGAAAACTTCCGAAGAAAAAACAGCGTTAGGGCCCCCCCATTCCATACCAGGCCCATTTTTATTATTATTATACAGGATTTGTATCGCGCCAACAGTTTGTGCAGTGCTTTACAAAATGAAGGTAGACATTACAGTTACAATACAATTTGCTACAATAAGAAACCGAGGGCCCTGCTTGTTAGAGCTTACAATCTTTGGGTCTGGTATGCATTTTAAAAGGAACCCCATGGCAATTTTTTTTAAAATAATGGAATAGGGATCCCCTCCAAAGTCCAGACCCTTATCCATGCATGCAGCCTAGCAGGCGCTCCCCCCGTACCATACTATGCCACATGCCCTCAAAATGAGGGGGTGCATTGGGGTAGGAGGCCCCCCTTCTCCCAAATTACCTTGCTCCCATGCTGATGGGGACAAGGACCTTTTTCCCACAACCCTGGGCAGTGGTTGTGGGGGCCTGCGGACGGGGTGATTATCGGAATTAGGGCCCCCAGATCCCGCCCCCCCCCCCATGTGAATGAGTATGGGGCATATTGTACCCCTACTCATTCACCAAAAAAGTGTCAAAAATCAATAAAAACACAAAGACAATTTTTTGACAAGTCCTTTTTTTAAAAAAAAATGACAAAAATGCCCCCCAGAAGTAAATCAAACGTCAATCACGATGAACGTCGCCATCACCGACCCCAAAAAAAACCCCCAAAACACAGATCTGAACCCAATGCTGTCTCCCACCATCTGACAGCTCTGCTGCCTCCTGCAGCTAAATAAACAAAGGCCAGTGTCACCCGGTGACATCACTGGGTGACCCTGCCCTGTTGTGATGTCATCAACCGGGGCATGCTATAGCTCTGCATTGTTCCTAATACAAAGGGACTGTCCCTCTGTCCAAACCAGAAAGAAAAATTGGCAGGAGTCAAGCTTTAACGTTCAGGTAAATTTAAAATGATCCATTTGCAGTGGGGTTGCGCCCACACTGGAAGGGTTAAAAGCGTGTTTTGTTTAGGGGAGAGGAGAAGCAGTTTTACTTTACTTTTACTTACCCGATCCTCCTCTTTCCCAGCAGATGACTCTCTGACAGTGGACTGTCCCTCAGCATCATCGTGTCCCATGCAGGTCTATGGACCCTGGTTTGGTCTTGTTGACATCAGGACCCTAGATTCCTTGAGTGTGGGGGAAAATATGCTGCATGGTCCAATCTAGCTATGGAAAGGAGTAGACGATCAGGTCAGTAAACCTTCTTTTTTTGTTCACCTAGACCAGTGGTCGGCAAGCCGCGGCTCGCGAGCCACATGCGGCTCTTTACACACTTCAATGCGGCTCTTCTGTGTGCCGGGCGCCCGCTCCCCTCCCTCTTCTCGGGCGGCCGCCCCAAAAGTCAGGACTCTGCAGCTAGCCCAGCAATGGGCAAACTACGGCCCGGCGGACCTTTTAATCCGGCCCGCGGAGCGTGACAAACATTGGCTGTCAGGATGTAGGCGGGGCAGCGTGACGAACTCCTCTCCTCTCACAGTCTGCCCTGAAGACCGGAAAGGCGCGGGAACACGGCGAGAGGAACGCGCGGAGCAAAGGTAAGTGAATTGACACAATATGGGGAATAAATTACTATGGGGGGATGAATTACTATAGGGGGGATGAATTACTATGGGGGATGAATTACTATAGGGGGGATGAATTACTATGGGGGATGAATTACTATAGGGGGGATGAATTACTATGGGGGATGAATTACTATAGGGGGGATGAATTACTATGGGGGATGAATTACTATAGGGGGGATGAATTACTATATGGGGGATGAATTACTATGGGGGATGAATTACTATATGGGGGATTAATTACTATGGGGGATGAATTACTATATGGGGGATTAATTACTATGGGGGATGAATTACTATATGGGGGATGAATTACTATGGGGGATGAATTACTATATGGGGGATTAATTACTATGGGGGATGAATTACTATATGGGGGATGAATTACTATGGGGGATGAATTACTATGGGGGATGAATTACTATATGGGGGATGAATTACTATATGGGGGATGAATTACTATGGGGGATGAATTACTATATGGGGGATGAATTACTATATGGGGGATGAACTACTATATGGGGGATGAATTACTATGGGGGATGAATTACTATATGGGGGATGAATTACTATGGGGGATGAATTACTATAGGGGGGATGAATTACTATATGGGGGATGAATTACTATGGGGGATGAATTACTATATGGGGGATTAATTACTATGGGGGATGAATTACTATATGGGGGATTAATTACTATGGGGGATGAATTACTATATGGGGGATGAATTACTATGGGGGATGAATTACTATATGGGGGATTAATTACTATGGGGGATGAATTACTATATGGGGGATGAATTACTATGGGGGATGAATTACTATGGGGGATGAATTACTATATGGGGGATGAATTACTATATGGGGGATGAATTACTATGGGGGATGAATTACTATATGGGGGATGAATTACTATATGGGGGATGAACTACTATATGGGGGATGAATTACTATGGGGGATGAATTACTATATGGGGGATGAATTACTATGGGGGATGAATTACTATATGGGGGATGAATTACTATGGGGGATGAATTACTATGGGGGATGAATTACTATATGGGGGATGTATTTTCAGTTTTAAAAATGTGGCTCTCAAAATAAATTTCAATTGTGGTTTTGGCGAGATTTGGCTCAGTTGAAAAAAAAGGTTGCCCACCACTGACCTAGACCAAAATGCCATTAACCCTTGCAGGGCAAGTGCAGTACCATTGCAAGAGATAAATGATTTTTTTGCCCAGAGGTGGGCTTTAACTTGAAGTTAATAATGCCAGGGGTGATTGAACACTATGACTAAAATTAGACAATTATGTAAAAAAGCAATCCGACTATTTGTTTCAGAATGTCAAATTAACTCCCCATAGGAAGGTGCTTATCTCCATTCACTCAACAGAGAACAATAAGGACTCCAACAATGTTTCTCTGCAGCCAGATGGCTTCTTACAGAAATCAGTTTTCTTATAGTACAGTACAGCTCTCCCTTTCACCCCACACAGTAGACTGTGACACAGATGTTTGAAATTCATTGAAATCACACCTGCATGGAAAGGGTGAAGGCGTTCATTAGATAGGACATCAACTATCCTTAAATCTGGGGTTTAGGTATTGCTGTTTTTGCATAATTACATTGGTACACCTTGGACCAATATATGCATGCACCATACCTGTGGGATCCCTATAGAAGCTTGAAATCACTGCTACTACAGTGATCGCTGCTAGCTTCTGGGATTTGACTGCCCTACTGCATTCTGAATACAGGGGTCACTCATCCAGGTAGAAATTGTAATGTTACCACCCCGCCTCACCACCGCCTCCAAACAAAGAACACTTTGCATTCATTGAGAAAATGAAAAATGTTCCCTGAATGGCACCCACACCGAGTGAGTGACTTCCTCTGTTCACAATGCAGCAGGGCAACCACATGGTACGGGGTCCAGAAGCCAGTGGAGATCAATGTAGTAGCAGTGCCTACTATGCTCTGAGCTGTTTGCACTCGTGGCTTGAAGTCACTGGCCGGAGGGGACATCATTCAATACCAGGGGCGGACTGACAATTTGGAAACTCAGGCACTGCCCGAGGGCCCGGGGTCAATAGGGGGCCCCATGAGATGCCCCTGGTACTTTTTCATAGGCTTTTTTTGAGTTTGGGCAAGGACACAGGGGCCCCATGATCTCCTATTGCCCGGGGGCCCCATTAGTTGTCAGTCTGCCCCTGTTCAATACTATATGTGCATACTTGTGTCAGTGGAGACACACAGCTGTTATAAGTGCAATGTTTGCTTTTTATAAATAAAAATATTTTAAAACATTTTTACACTATGAGAGGCTCCTCTCTCTTCCTTCTTCCCACTTATGAGTTTTAAGCTTGTTAATCCTTTTGGAGTGACCGTGAGAGTGAAGCCGGAGACTGTGATCTTGCTAGTGGTGTGCGCTGTTGCTGGTTTATAATTTTACCAGCTCTAGTATCTGGTGAGTTTACCCACTACTTAAGGTGGTGGAGAGCACTTTGAGTTCGGTGTTTAGGAGGAAAATATAAGAAGAGCACCTGTAACATTTGTGTGGACTGTGAGACTTTTTTCATGAACTGTGGATTTTATTTATTTATTTTTCACATATTTGTGCACATAAAAGTTATTTATATGGATATATATATATATAATTTGCACATCTATTTTTACACAATAATTTTTGATCATACTGAGATTTTGTACAAGCACTTAGCACTTTAATTGGGTGAGAGATGCATACTTTTGCAGACATCTTTATATATTAATTATTGCACAACTATTTTGAAATATTTTATAGAAGAATTTTATATAGATCTATGACGTATTACACTGCATATATGATACTCGATGTATAGGGGTACCTTATATTTTTTTTGGGGGGGTACAAAGAAGTTTGACTCACAGTTGTATGAGTATTGGAATAGGACTTTTCCACTAGAGCTGTCTTTTTGAGTATTTGATTTTTGCATTGATATTTATCATTGCTAGGTAGCTGCTGCTTGGATTGGTTTGGTTTTTATGCTGTGGTGCAGTTCATTTTTTCTTTGTAGACAGAAAAAAACCCCACACAGCAAGTAACACACTACAAAACGCGTGTAAACGCTTCTAAATGTGTGTTAACGCTAAGCACGTTTAGCACAGCGTCAATTAATTTCAATGGCCAGCATAAATTTTATTCTGGTCAATAAAATGAATTAACGCCCAACTGCTTGATGCACCTAAAGACACCTAAATGCGTTTAGAAAAACTCAGCTTTAGGCGCATTTTTGATGCTGCTTTTCTCCTGCCAAGAGACAGATGTTCAGGAGAGCTGGGCAAACACCCAGTGTGCATGGGCCTTAGTACCTCCAATGACACACTCTTCATTTGCCGGATATGTTTACATAGGAAGATATCAATCAGTTGCCAGTAGTTTATGCATTTGATAAGAAGTGGGAAGTCCACTGTTTGATTCAACTACACTGTTTGCACAAAGGTCCCAAATTTTGCATACATTTTTTTATTTTCAAACACTGCATAGATATTATTTTGAATCAGGGGCGGACTGACCATTTGGAAACTCGGGCACTGCCCGAGGGCCCAGGGTCAGTAGGGGGCCCAATGAGATGCCCCTGGTACCTTTTTCATAGGCTTTTTTGAGTTTGGGCAAGGACACAGGGGCCCCATGATCCCCTATTGCCCGGGGACCCAATGAGTTGTCAGTCCACCCCTGTTTGGAATTTAGCCAATTTGCCCGGAGTTTCCTTTGATGACCATTATACACAATCCAAATTCTCCTTTACAGTTCAAAGCAAGAACCTGAGAAGGCAAACATCATCCAAAAGGCAGCCAAACAATCAGATGTACACAAGCAGTACCTGCTGAGTATACATACAACCATAGAATCTCAACCAGCTGATGTTTGTACACCTGTCCTACTATAAATAATGTACAGTCAGATAACATTCAACAAGCACATAAAATGTTTGTGGTTACAAACTAATCCAGCCATTCTCAACTGTATTACCCCGGAAGAACCCCTAAAATAATTTGCAAGTCTCAAGGGAACCCTTACTAAAACCAGATAATTGGGGGACAATGGCAAAATGCCTCTTATGTAGGCTGGCAATAGAAAGATTGCCACCCTTAGGCTGGCCATACATGGTTCGACTCATGGTTCAGCAGGAATTGGCCGAGATTCAAACCATGTATGGGCAGACTGAATGTACCCAAGCTGATTGATCAACTTGGGCACAAACAGCCTGCGAGATTTTACATTCGATTATCGCTAGCGGCTGTTATGGCCGCTAGCAATAATCACTGTGCTCTCCCTGCAGGGACGGCTTCCACCCCACACCCCACCACACACAATGACTTGGTGGGAGGGATTCTACTGTCAACACTGTCCATGATTGCAGGAAAGAAATCTGCTCTATCCATGGACGGCCTTACAGACAGTCAGCTAAAAAGATAATAGTAGAGATCTCCTTAAAGTGGAACTGCACTGCAAACCAAAAATGCTATTTAATTCATTGTTAATATTCAAAGCAAGCTTCCCTGTCCATCCATGTCTCCATGCTTTATTTTGCTGAGAAAAATAACCCCTGGTATTTCTGGCAGTGACTATCTTGAGAAAGGGCAGATGATTCATGTAGTGTAGTATTTACCTTCTGGAATCCACCTGCCCATAGCTCTTGGCTGAGCTGAGAACCCTCCCTCCCCTCCTGAAGACTCCATGGATGTATGACATAATTTGCCTAGGCATGGAAACCAGGAAGTAACTGAAGAAATGTAAAAAAAAAAGTTTAAAAGAAGTAAATATGATATTTGAGATATGATATATGAGATTTCCTATTTATCTATTTATTTAATATTACTAGCAGCATAAGGATTAAAAATAGTTCATGATGATTGAGAGAGTGAAATTCCACTTTAACAGGGACCATTCAACAAAAAAACTTCACCCTTCACACACACACATATACACATAGACACAGCAGGTAAAATAAGTACTGAAGACGTCACCATTTTTCTAAGTAAATATATTTCTAAAGATGCTATTGACATGACATTTTCACCATGTTAATAACAAACTATGCAATCCATACATACAAAGAAACCAAAACAAATAAGTTCAGAAATTAAGTTATGTGCATTAAAATGGAATGACATGGGAAAAAGTATTGAACACATGAAGAAAGGGAGGGGCAAAAAGGCATGGAAAGCCAAGACACCAGCTGAAATCTATCAGTAATTAGAAAGCAATCCTGCCCCTTGTCAGTGCATTATCGGCTGGTTCAGTCTCAAATGATGGCCTATAAAAAGGTGTCTCATTACCAAGTTGTCACACAAAAAGCAAAGAGCTGTCGCAAGACCTGACCTTCACAACCTTATTGTTGCAAAACATACTGATGGCATTGGTTACAGAAGGATTTCTAAACTCCTGAATGTTCTAGTGAGCACTGTTGGGGCCATAATCCAGAAGTGAAAAGAACATCATTTCACCATAAACCAACCATGACCAGGAGCTCCTCACAAGATTTCTGACAGAGGAGTAAAAATAATTATCAGAAGAATTGTCCAAGAGCCAAGGACCACTTGTGGAGAGCTTTAGAAAGACCTGGAATTAGCAGGTACAATTGTTTCAAAGAAAACAATAAGTACTGCACTCAACCGTCATGGCCTATATGCACGCTCACCATGCAAGACACCATTGCTGAAGAAAAAGCATGTTGAAGCTCATTTAGAGTTTGCTGCACAACATTTAGAGAAGCCTGTGAAATACTGGGAGAATATAGTCTGGTCAGATGAGACAAAAATGTAACTCTTTGAATGCCACAATACACACCATCATAGTGTGGGGCTGTTTTTCAGCATACGGTACTGGAAAACGTCATATCACTAAAGAAAGGATGAATGGAAAAACACACCAAGACAATCTTGATAAAAATCTGCTGCGATCTACAAGGATGATAAAGCTGAAATGAGGGAGGGCATTTCAGCAAGGCAATGATCCCAAACACAAAGTCAACTCTCAATTGGTTTCAAAGAACGAAAATAAAGCTCCTAAAATGGCCCAGCTAATCAGCCAATCACCTGACTTGAATCTAAAAGAAAATCTATGGAAATAACTAAAGATCAGAGTTCATAGAAGAGGCCCACAGAACCTTCAAGATTTGAAGACTGTTTGTGTGGAAGAATGGGCCAAAATCACACCTGAGCAATGCATGCGACTAGTTTCTCCATGCAGTAGGCATCTTGAAGTTGCCATTATCAACAAAGAGTTTTGTAAAAAGTATTAAATAAATTCCAGTTAGTGTGTTCAATACTTTTTCCCTGTGTCAATACATTTTATTACACATAACCTAATTTTTTAACTTATTTGTTTTGGTATGAATGGATTGCATTGGTTATTACCGACATGTTATTATAATTATTATTATTCTTATACAGTATTTATAAAGCGCCAATAGTTCGCTCAGCTCTGTACATTACAGAGGGGGACAGAACATGTGACAGAACAATACCAATACAATGCAAAACATGAGGGGATTGAGGGCCCTGCTCTTTCGAGCTTACAATCTAGGAGGGATGTGGTGAATAGCACCTTTAGAAATATATTTACAGAGACATTTTACCAGTTGTGTATATATATATTTATTTATTTGGGGTCCACTGTGCACTCAGTCAATGTACATGTTAGCCTGTGCTCCTGCTGCTGCTGCTGCTACTGCTTGAGTGTCACATTCTTGCACATGGGTGAAAAAAGCCCATGTAGCCATGTAAAGGTGTTTTTTTTTAGGGATGAATAGTTGCTTATGGAACAATGCACACAGCTGTGTAAAGATCCCTTATACAACAATGTGTTCAGAGCTGTGAATAAAGAAAATTTTAGGTTTCAGCTCAGTAATTTATGAGCGTACATATGTATGCACAAGTATTGGCTCCCTCCATATTATAGGACTACCCCACAGTCTTTTCTCGAAGGCACTCTGGCAGTTGCAGGCACTCTGATCACCATTAAGTACAATGCATGGTCAAAAGTCCTGCATTGTACATGAGGACATCAAGGTACAGCCCACAAGCCAAAGTGCCAACAAAAGAAAGTTGGCTTCCTATGGTGTGACGGATTAGGTGAGGAAAAGTCCTTTTTCTGGGTACCCTAGGCATAAGCAAGCAGTTGCCTTTGCGTGGTGGGGGGAGCCCCAATGCAAGAGTATTGGAATTCAACTTTAGGTAATGAAAAAAAACATATTCATCGCAATAAAGTATGTGTAAAGCCAAAAACATTTTTCCTAGTTTTGGATAGGATGGGGAAAGATTAGAACCACTGCTATCCAAATATCTCTCACTCCCAGTTATGCTGACAACCGATTAACTTCAGGAAGTGATGGAAAATCTGCAACACAGATACAGACAGAAATAAAAACATGTCAGGGGTCTCCCTTTCCTCTACTAATGAAAAAAAGCTTCTATTTCTGTGTTGCTGTTGAAGAGTTCCGCTCACTTGGTCAAGTGTTGTCACCGGGACAGGAAGTGAAGGGAATCTCTCTAATAATGCTCTAGCAGTGAAAAAATGACAGGGGTTCTCATCCTTCCCCACTCTAGCCGTGTATCCAGTGTAATCATGGAACACTCTGGAGAGCTCCCTTTGATCCCATCATATGTCTAGTCTGTTGTTAGACACACAAGCCATAAAATAATTCAGAACACACACCTCTTGCCCTATGTCACAGAGATCAGTAATAGCTTATGTGTCATTATATAAACAAAATAATGAGGATACCAATCCACAGCATTAAAAGGAAAAAAAATTAATACACTCTTGCATCTCCCTGATCAATTTTAAAACATTACTGGTGAAAAACAGTAAAATGAACAAGCACCTATCTTTGTTGAAAGGCTAACAGCAATATTTTGAATGCTGACTAACTAAACAGAAGAAAAGGTATACACTGAAGAAAAATATCCTATTGACAGTTCAAGGAATATCTGTATCCATAACCCTGCTCATAGACTGATGACATGAGATGGGACAGACGACCACAGGCGGAACATTCTCGAAGGGAACATTGATTTGGGTGAAGGCAGAATCTGCTCTGCTATATATGCCCCCCCCGACCAACCTCCTTCAATCTTTACAATTCATGAATGCTTGGGTTTGACTTCATGGATGCACTGGCCATTAACAAGGCTGCAGGATCATGCCTGAGGAGCCAACCATCCTGATATATATATATATATATATATATATATATATATATACATACATACAGGTGAAACTCGAAAAATTAGAATATCGTGCAAAAGTTCATTTATTTCAGTAATGCAGCTTAAAAGGTGAAACTAATATATGAGATAGACTCATTACATACAAAGCAAGATAGTTCAAGCCGTGATTTGTCATAATTGTGATGATTATGGCTTACAGCTCATGAAAACCCCAAATCCACAATCTCAGAATATTAGAATATTACCTGTAATCAATAAAACAAGGATTGTACATAGAACAATATCGGACCTCTGAAAAGTATAAGCATGCATATGTACTCAGTACTTGGTTTGGGCCCCTTTTGCAGCAATTACTGCCTCAATGCGGTGTGGCATGGAAGCTATCAGCCTGTGGCACTGCTGAGGTGTTATGGAAGACCAGGATGCTTCAATAGCGGCCTTCAGCTCTTCTGCATTGTTTAGTCTCATGTCGCTCATCTTTCTCCTGGCAATGCCCCATAGATTCTCTATGGGGTTCAGATCAGGCGAGTTTGCTGGCCAATCAAGCACAGTAATCCCACGGTCAGTGAACCAGGTTTTGGTGCTTTTGGCAGTGTTGGCAGGTGCCAAGTCCTGCTGGAAAATGAAGTCAGCTTCCCCATAAAGCTCGTCTGTGGAAGGAAGCATGAAGTGCTCCAAAATCTCCTGGCAGACGGCTGCTTGGCCCTGGACTTAATGAAGCACAGTGGACCAACACCAGCAGATGACATGGCTCCCTAAATCAACAGACTGTGGAAACTTCACACTGGACTTCAAGCATCTTGCAGTGTGTGCCTCTCCATTCTTCCTCCATACTCTGGGTCCTTGGTTTCCAAATGAGATGCAAAAGTTGCTCTCATCAGAAAAGAGGACTTTGGACCACTGAGTAACAGACCAGGTCTGTTTTTCTTTAGCCAAGGTAAGATGCTTCTGACGTTGTTTGTTGTTCAGGAGCAGCTTGACAAGAGGAATATGACATTTGAAGCCCATGTCCAGGATCCGTCTGTGTGTGATGACTCTTGATGCACTGACTCCAACCTCAGTCCACTCCTTGTGAAAGTCCCCAACACTTTTGAATGGCCTTTTCCTGACAATCCTCTCCAGGCTGCGGTCATCCCTGCTGCTTGTGCACCTTTTTCTTCCACACTTTTCCCTTCCACATAACTTTCTATTAATGTGCTTTGATACAGCACTTTGGGAACATCCAACTTCTTTTGCAATTACCTTTTGAGGCTTTCCCTCCTTATGGAGGGTGTCAATGATGGTTTTCTGCACAACTGCCAGGTCAGCAGTCTTTCCCATGATTGTGATTCCTACTGAACCAGACTGAGAGACCATTTAAAGGCTCAGGAACCCTTTGCAGGTGTTATGGCTTAATTAGCTGATTAGAGTGGGACACTTTGAGCCGAGAATATTGCACCTTTTCACAATATTCTAATTTTCTGAGATTGTGGATTTGGGGTTTTCATGAGCAGTAAGCCATAATCATCACAATTATGACAAATCACGGCTTGAACTATCTTGCTTTGCATGTAATGAGTCTATCTCATATATTAGTTTCACCTTTTAAGTTGCATTATTGAAATAAATGAACTTTTGCACGATATTCTAATTTTTCGAGTTTCACCTGTATATATATAGAGGCATCTATAAAATACCTATAGACATAGAACTGCACTTTCTAACCACATTTTAGAACAAAGGTTCCAAGCAAATGACTTCCTGTACAAAGAATTTCTACATTTGCAAAATATGCATGAGATGGTATCAGAAAATGTTGAAACATTTCTTCCAGGTACAGGAAATGTGCATGCGTACCGTGTGCAATCATTGTAAACGTGCAGACATACACATGCAAAACAACATTTGTGCAATGGAAAACACCCAAAACATTCCCAATCCAACACATTGACTGTTCCAGTTACACTAGTCTGTCACAACCACTGATTTACTAACGCGTGTAAGCAATTTATCTTACATGAGTAAATGACATCAAACTACAGGTTTATTAAGATCTTATGTCTATGGAAAAGAATTCTACAATCTCTAGGCCAGCCTTTCTCAACCTTTTCAACACAGAGGAACCCTTGAAATAATTTTCCAGGCTCAGGGAACCCCTTCTAAAAATTACTATATCTACATCTCATGATACATTAGTGTTATATTCAGTGAGAAGAATGCTCCTTTCACTTGTGGTCATTGGGAAGAATTACCCCCTTACAAAAAGGTAAAAAGAGCAATGGTGCCAGAGGGAACTAATCTGAAAGACAGAAATTGCTCATTGCTCAAGGAACCCCTAGCAACTTCTGGAGGTACCCTAGGGTTCCATGGAACCCTGGTTGAGAAACCCTGCTCTAGAGGTTCATTACCTGTAGGAGAACACTGTCTCAGGAGTCCTCAGTTTATTTAGAAAGGTTTATTTTGATTTTTATGAAGAATCTGCTTTTTTATCTATGTCTAGTCGCAGACCAATGCTATACTAACTGGAAGTCTAAGGAAACATCATAAAAACCTTTCTCAACCAAGATTCTGTAGAACCCTAGGGTTCTTCCTGAGGTTGTTAGGGGGTTCTTGAGCAATTAAATTGATAATTTTTACCCCTTCTATAAATAACCACTGATATATTTGATCTTTCTAGTTATCTGTAGGAGGAGCAATATTCCCACTGATGACCAATGAAAAGACAATTTACTCTTCTCCCCACTGACCACCAATGTAAGGAATATTCTTTCCACTGACCACCAATGTAAGGAATATTCTTCCCACTGACCACCAATAAAAGGAATATTCTTCCCACTGGCCACCAATGTAAGGAATATTCTTTCCACTGACCACTAATGTAAGGAATATTCTTCCCACTGACCACCAATGTAAGGAATATTCTTCTCACTGACCACCAATGTAAGGAATATTCTTCCCACTGACCACCAATAAAAGGAATATTCTTCTCACTGACCACCAATGTAAGGAATATTCTTCCCACTGACCACCAATGTAAGGAATGTTCTTCCCACTGACCACCAATGTAAGGAAAATTCTTTCCACTGACCACCAATGTAAGGAATATTCTTTCCACTGACCACTAATGTAAGGAATATTCTTCCCACTGACCACCAATAAAAGGAATATTCTTCTCACTGACCACCAATGTAAGGAATATTCTTCCCACTGACCACCAATGTAAGGAATATTCTTTCCACTGACCACCAATGTAAGGAATGTTCTTCCCACTGACCACCAATGTAAGGAACATTCTTTCCACTGACCACCAATGTAAGGAATATTCTTTCCACTGACCACTAATGTAAGGAAAATTCTTCCCACTGACCACCAATAAAAGGAATATTCTTCTCACTGACCACCAATGTAAGGAATATTCTTCCCACTGACCACCAATGTAAGGAATATTCTTTCCACTGACCACCAATGTAAGGAATGTTCTTCCCACTGACCACCAATGTAAGGAAAATTCTTTCCACTGACCACCAATGTAAGGAATATGCTTCCCACTGACCACCAATGTAAGAGCATTCCTCCCACTGACCACCAAGAAAAGGAATATTCTTCTCACTGACCACCAATGTAAGGAATATTCTTTTCACTGACCACTAATGTAAGGAATATTCTTCCCACTGACCACCAATAAAAGGAATATTCTTTCCACTGACCACCAATATAAGAGCATTTCTCCCACTGACCAACAATAAAAGGAATATTCTTCCCACTCACCACCAATATAAGAGCATTTCTCCCACTGACCAACAATAAAAGGAATATTCTTCTTATTCTTCCCACTGACCACAAATGTAAGGATCATTCTTCCCATTGACCTCCGATGTAAGGAACAATCTTTCCACTGACCACCAATGTAAAGAGCATTCTTCCCACTGGCCACCATTATAAGGAGCATACTTTCCATTGACCACCATTATAAAAAGCATACTTTTCACTGACCACCAATGAAAGGCACATTTTTTCCCACTGATCACAATTGTAAGGAGCACTCTCCCCTTTGCCATCAATGTAAGGAACACTCTTCCCACTGGCCACCAATGTAAACAGCTTTTTTCCCACTGACCACCAATGAAAGGAGCATACTCTTCATTGACCACCAATGTAAGGCACATTTTCCCCCTGCCATCAATGTATAGTTCATTCATACCACTGAACACTAATGTAAGGCACATTCTTCCCATCTATGCAAGGAGCAATACTTTACATTTAGCACCAAGCTAAGGGAGAATTTCCCACATTATCAACAATAAATTATTTTGTCATATAGAGCAGTCCTGGGTGTCAGGTATGCTTCATTCCTTACTCTTTTATTTATTCCTATATCCCAACCTACATCAATGCACTGTGAGCTGTACATACGAGTGTAACTATTACGTCTCTGAGAGCTATCAGTTATCATTAGGGTTCCTACAATTATATTAATATCAGGAAGTTTCATTATTCAGAAAATGACTTCATCTTTTTCTCTGTAGCTGGGTTATATCAATATGCTATAAGTGGCGTAATGGATGTGATTACAATATGTATGTCAAGGCTTTAGAGACTATACATTCACTTTTTATTAAAGTTACACCAAAAAAAATCTTTATTCTCCAAATATCAACATTACGCATCCACTACTTAACGGCCCTGTGAACTATTTTTTCTTTTTATTAAATTGTTTTATTGTTGTGTTTTTCTGCCTTCTTGCAACATCCTCTGTGAGCTCCCAAACTTTTCATTTTCCCGCTCACTTGCATTTGTTTGAAATGAACAGTATATGTTAGTTGTGGTCTTGTGGTCTACTCTATGCACACTACAAATCCCATAATCCATAGTCCATAGTCTATGTCGGGAGCAAGCAAGAGAGGGTGGTTATGTTTCTACATAAAGTGGGACCATGGAGAACAAACGTAGCCACCCTCTAACAGGAAGCTGGATCACAGCACCAAAAAAGGAGGAGGATAAGAGCAACAGAAGATACTTTTTGGGTTAAGAATACATACATATTCACTGTATGCTGACTTATTGAGTGTCTTTATTTACAAAGAGTGGAAAAGTGCAATGGTTAAAAAAGATGCACAATATGTGAAGAATATTTTTAATAATTAAGGAGTTAATTAAAAAAAGACATAAATTAATAAATAAAATAGAGTATTTAATAAAAAAAAAATAGTCATTAACAAATAACTAAAATCAAGTTGTTAATAAAAAAATTAGTCATTAATGAACAAATGAAAATTGAGTAATGAAATAAAAAAAAAGTAATTAACAAATAAATAAAACTGAGCAAATAAATACAAAATGGAGTAATGAATGAATAAATAAAATGGAGTACTTTTTTTTTAATGGAGTAGTTAATGAATAAATAAAATGAAGTCATTAATTAATAAAAAAAAAAGTAGTAATTCAAGAATAGATAAAATTGAGTAATGAATTTTAAAAAATGGAGTCATTAATGAATAGGTAAAACTGAGTAATGAATTAATAAAGAATTTAGAGTGGTGGGGTTGACCTGCATATAGTAACGCCTGTCACATCCATTGTGCCATTTATTATTAAAGGATTAAAAAGATTAAGCTAATATATTGTATATATAATATATATATATATATATAATGCACAGTACAGACACACTGTAATATATATATATATATATATACACAATTTTATTTATTTATTTTAATTCTGTATACAGATATATGACTCCCTGTGTATATATATATATATATATATATATATATAGTACAGTAAAGTACATATGTACACTGTATTATATATATATTTGTTTTTTAAATTCTATATACAGTTATATATCTCTCTCTCTGTATGTATGTATATATATATATATATATATATATATATATATATAAAACTAGATAACTGTATACACATATATGTATATTAGAATTAAAAATAAATAAATAAATAAAAAGAATTTATATAAAACTAGATAACTATATACATATATATGTATATAGAATTACAGTACAGTACATATGTACACTGTATTATATATATATTTGTTTTTTAAATTCTATATACAGTTATATATATCTCTCTCTCTGTATGTATATATATATATATATATATATATATATATATATATATATATAAAACTAGATAACTATATACATATATATGTATATGTATATTAGAATTAAAAATAAATAAATAAAATATATATAAAATTAGATAACTATATACATATATATGTATATAAAATTAAAAATAAATAAATATATATATATATATATATATATAAAACTAGATAACTACATACATATATATGTATATAGAATCAAAAATAAATAAATAAAACTATATATATATATATATATATATATATATATATATATAAAACTAGATAACTATATACATATATATGTATATAGAATTAAAAATAAATAAATAAATAAATAAATAAAAGAAAAAAAATAATTATATATATATATATATATATAAAACTAGATAACTATATATATGTATATAGAATTAAAAATACAAAATATATATATATATAAAACTAGATAAGTATATACATATATATGTATATATCTTTTTATATATGTATATATATATAGAGAGAGAGAGTTATATATCTGTATATAGAATTGAAAAAAAATCTAATATATAAAACAATGTATATATATATATAAGAGATAGATCGATATGAAGTGCTGCCATACAGACACATAGGTGGACCTGTCCTCAGGCATGTGGACTGACCTGTGGCTAGTCTCTGGGTAGGTAGTGTGGCTCTCCCCCCCGGCGGGCACCTACCTCAGTCATGACCCGGTCGGCCATGGTCTTCTCCTCATCCTTGAAGATGATGTCGGGGTTGTAGTTGTGGACCAGCTCCCTGAACCTGTCGGAGTCTCGGTGGATCTTGCCCTCGGTCTTGCCGCTGGCCCCCAGGGTCTTCTCGGGGACGTTGGGCACGAACTGCTTGTAGCGAAGGGGCACCAACTTCCTCAGGTAACGTCTCCGGCCCACCGGCCCCCGGCCAGGTCCGCAGCACCGCACCGGGACCAGGAGGAGCCACAGGCAGGTGAGCAGCGCCAAGATCCGGGCTGAGGGCATCTCCTGTCCGCTCACTGCATGCCGGGCACCCCAGGCTGGCACAGCGCCTCCCCCGCACGATCCTCTTGGTGCACCTGCTGTCCAGGTATAGGGATCAGTGTCAGAGCCGTGGGATGGACGGGATCACTGTGTAATGAAGGAAGTTATGAACTCATCCAGGTCGGTGCCCATGGAGGAGGGAAGGGCAGCCTGTGACAGGTAAGTACACCCTGCTGGGCACAGGCACCTGTCATGTCCTCCCCTGGGTGGCCCCTCGGCTCCTCTACTCCATCCTCCGGACTCTCTGACAGCCCCGGATAATTGCCTCTCCCCGGCCATCGCCAGCTTCATATAGGGACAGGGACAGGAACGTGCACTGCACCCTCCCCCGGGCACGCCCCCAACCCCTCTACTGCAAGACCAGGCGCGCCCCCGACTACACTGTGCACGAGCATGTCAGTAGGACTTTGCCAGCCTGGCTGCTCTTCAGAGGTGTTGGGCCACTTCACACAGCTGCTAGCCGGATTCCTTTTGGAGAATTAAAGTATAACTAAAGGCAGAACTTTTTGTTTTAGTTTGGACAGAGTGCAGAGAGTCTGGAACCCCTGTTAGGTTTTTACCCACTTGCCCCCCTTCCTGACCAGGCCATTTTTTGCGATACGGCGGTGCGTTACTTTCACTGACAATTGCGCGGTCATGCAACACTGCACTCAAATTAAATTTATGTAATTTTTTTCCCACAAATGGAGCTTTCTTTCGGTGATAATTGATCGCCGCTGCGTTTTTTATTTTTTGCGCTATAAACAAAAATTTTGAGAAAAAAAACAATAATTTTGACTTTTTGCTATAAAACCTATCCAAGAAATATCGTCATAATAAAAATCATCATAAATGTATTCTTTGCTAAAAAAAAATTCCAAGAAGTGTATATTAATTGGTTTACGTGAAAGTTATAGTGTTTACAAATGGCGGTATATACACTGGATTTTTTTTCTAGTAGTAATGGCGGCGATCAGCGACTTATAGCGGAACTGCAACGGGCATTGTGACACTGGGGGGAACTGACTAACTGCCACTGACATCTCAAGTGCAGGGGTGGACTGACCATTTGGAAACTCGGGCACTGCCCGAGGGCCCAGGGTTGGCACTAATACAGTGATCAGTGCTAATAAAAAGCATTGACATTGTACTAATGACACTGGGCAGGAAGGGGTTAACGTGGGGCCATCAAAGGGTTAACTGTGTGTTAGGGAGTGATTTTATTGTGTACTGTGTGCTGTGCAGAGGGATAGAAAGCAGCACATCAATGCTGATACGAGAGAGACCTGTGTTGTTACCGAGTCTTCGCCAAAAATCGCCTGCAGGGCCCCAGTGATTGACATTCTCTGGAGCCAATAGCAGCACGGGTAGAGTGGTGCACGTGCACCCCCTACCCGGAAATGCGAAATCACGTATATTTACGTGATTTTGCCCAGCGAAGCCGCCCTGTAGCAGTACATCTGCTATGGAGCGGTGGGCAAGTGATTAAAGCTGTCTGTGCCGCAGTTAGGGGA